>NC_026003.2:51733610-52038913 GCF_000442705.2 Elaeis guineensis
CCGATTGTAACATTGGGATATCATTCCCAATAAGAAGTATGTCATCCACATATAAAACTAAGAAGATAATGGCACTCCCACTAGTCTTCTTGTATACACAACATTCATCCACATTTTTGATAAAAGCCAAACTCTTTGACTGTAACATCAAATCGGATGTTCCAACCCCTCGAGGCCTGTTTTAATCCATAAATAGATTTCTTAAGCTTGCATACCTGATTTTTTCTCTCTTTTGAGACAAACCCCTTCTGGCTGAGACATGTAAACCTCTTCCTCAAGATAACCATTAAGGAAGGCGGTCTTACATCTATTTGCCAAATCTTATAATCATGGTATGCTGCTATTGCAAGCATAATCCGTATAGATTTGAGCATAGCAACAGGTGAAAATATTTCATCATAATCAATACCCTATTTTTGCCTGAAACCTTTGGCTACTAATCTAGCTTTATAGGTTTCAACTTGGCCATCCACTCCAATCTTTTTTCTTATAGACCCATTTGCATCCAATAGGGGTCACACCCTCTGGTGCATCAACCAAAGTCCACACTTGGTTGGAATACATGGAGTCAATTTCGGATTTCATAGCCTCTAGCCATTTGTTTGAGTCCCTTCTCATGATGGCTTCCCGTATAGGTCAAAGGTTCATCATTCTCAATGATGTGGGCTTCATTATTCTCAATAACAAATCCATACCTCATAGGTGCATTCCGCACCCTATCTGACCTTCGAAGAGGAGGTGTACTTTATATTTGTACTTTATTAATGGATATTTTTGGTTGAGGATCATCTTGTGCTTGCATTTGTGGGTCTTGAACTTCTCCAAGTTCAATTTTCTTCCCACTGCCTCTTTCTAGGATATACTCTTTTTTCATAAAAGTGGCATATTTACTGACAAACACCTTATGTTCAGTAGGATGGTAAAAGAGGTATCCTATACTCTCTTTAGGATAATCTACAAACAAGTATTTATCTGCCCTAGCACTCAGCTTATGTCCAAAATTTCTTTTAACATAAGCTGGACAGCCCCATAACTTAAGATACTTAAGATTAGGCTTTTTTCCTCTCCATATCTCATATGGAGTGCTTGGTACAAATTTTGAAGGTACTCTATTCAAGATATAGACAGCAGTTTCTAGGGCATATCCTCAGAAAAAAATTGGCAAATCTGTAAGGCACATCATGGACCGTACCATATCTAATAAAGTGCGATTCTTCCTTTCTGCTACACCATTTAGCTGTGGTGTATAGGGAGGGGTCCATTATGAGAGAATTCTATTTTCTTTAAAATGATTAAAAATTTATTGGATAAGTATTCTCCTCCTCGATCAGATCGAAGGATTTTAATATTTTTTTCAGTTTGTTTCTCGACCGTACTTTAATACTCTTTAAATTTATCAAAGGCTTTGGACTTATGTTTTATAAGATACACATATCCAAACCTAGATAAATCATCAGTGAACGTTATAAAATAAGAGTATCCTCCTCTGGCTTCTGTTGTCATAGGATCACATACATCAGTATGTACAAGTCCTAATAACTCACTTGTCCTTTCTCCATGTCCACTAAATGGAGTCTTATTCATTTTTTCCATAAGACAAGATTCACAAGTACCTAATGATTCATAATCATAAGGATCAAAGAACTCTTCTTTGTATAACTTGTTAATCCTTGTCTCACATATATGACCAAGTCGACAATGCCAAAGTAAAGTATTATTCAACTCTTCTCTCTTTCGCTTTTTACTTTCATTAATATGGAAAACATTATCATTAGATAGAATTAGAAGACCATTATTAATAACGCCATGACAGATAATTTCATTAAAAAAGAAATTGAGCAACTATTGCTCTTTCCATTTATTTCATAACCTCGTTGCAATAGTAACGGTACAGAAATAATATTTCTAATGATCTTAGGCATATAATAACAGTTTTCTAGCTCTAAGATCTTTCAGAAGGTAACTTTAACATATATGTCCCTACAGCCTCTGCTTGGATTGACTCTTCTCCAGCACTGTAGAGCTCGAAGTCACCCTTCTTCAGCACTCTAATATTCTGCAGCCCCTGCAACGACTTGCAGATATGAGAACCGCAGGCAGTATCCAATACCCAAGAGTATGAATGGAAGAACTTAATGACAAAATTATATGTATCTCATACATACCTTTTGGTGCATCGCTTGCACCTGCCTTTATAGTTGCAAGATATAATTTGCAATTTCTTTTCCAGTGTCCTGCCTTGCCGCAGTGAAAGCAGGTATTCTGTCTGGAGACTTTCTTCCCCTTCTTCTTCATCTTGCCACCCTTAGGATTCAGTGCTTTCTTTGAACCCTTAAAACCTGACTTCTTCTTAGAGGTTTTACCCACAAGAAGAAGTGGAGCCTTTTCTTTCTTAATATGGCTCTCAGCTGTCTTAAACATATTTAACAACTCAGGTAAGGAGGTATTCAGTTTGTTCATATGATAGTTCACAACAAACTGAGCGAATGACTCAGGAAGAGATTACAGGATCAAATCCTGACTTAATTCTCCATCCATCACAAAACCAAGTTGACCCAATCTAGTGATCAGATCAATGACCTTCAGGACATGGTCCTGTACGGATGATCCCTCAGTCATTCTAGCATGGAATAACTGCTTAGATATCTTATATCTAGCAGTTCTACTCTGTTCTTCATACAACTCTTTAAGATTGAGGAGTATGGATTGAGTATCCATGCTCTCATGCTGCCTCTACAACTCATTGCTCATAGAGGCCAGTATGATGCACTTGATAGTCAAACTGTCATTCTTCCACATCCTGTATGTGGATACCTCCTCTTCTGTGGCATCATCCCCAACCTCTTGTGGTTCAGGGATGTCAAGAATATAGGAGAGTTTCTCCTGAGTGAGTATGATCTTTAAATTCTTCAACCAGTCCACATAATTGGGACCGGTCAACTTGTTGGAATCTAAAATTTCTCGCAATGATAGTGAAGATGCCATTTGTAGAATTTAATCTACAATAATTAAAGAATATTACATAAGCAAACAACTCATACTAACTCATACAGTTAAATAAGGTTTTTAGATTTAATTGTACCTCCCACTATTTTATCGAACATCATAACCCTCTACTATGATGAACGAGACATATGTTATATTTATCTTAGTGGATTGAGACTCTAATTCCTCATAATGATCTTGTGTTAACACAACAAACCCTTATGAGTTCATAGGTAGGAAATACTTTCCAATTGCATCTCATACAATTTTCAATATTATATCTTGGCCTCTAAAATATTATTAGCCTTGTGTTAGCACAACAAGCTATAATATTTTAGTTAAGTTAGACCCTTCATTTCAATACAGTCAAATTCTAATATAACTGCCCTTGTGTTAACACAACAAAGCAGTATATTCAAAATTGCCGTAAGCATCTTCTATGCACCAGGATTATGCTATATCAATCCTTATGACAAGCCTCATGTTAACACAACAAACTAGCCATAGTTCATGATGTAACATTAACCTAGCATGAAGGAAGGCCCTTAATAGTATTTTCAATATTAGGGTTTTTCAATATCAAGATCACTTAATCAAATTGGCCAGGTAAGTAAGGTGGGGGTCCCCCCATTGCATTCCTTAGACACCAATAAATTGGCCAAGTCAGACAATGGAACCAATTAAAAAATCACCTATAGCACTTTTTTTGACATCAATTGATCAATTGATCAAGAATTGGTTAACCCATAGTTGCATATCACTACCACTTAATATAATTTTCTAATGAGGGCTTTTATTTGGTCTCATGCACATTCTAACTACATAATACCCATTTATGTATCAACATTAAAATTTTTTACATATGCAAGTGTAACATATGGACATTCATCATCCTAGGACAACCTTGCAGCATAATCCCATTATGCTAGGACAACCTTATGTCAAGATGATGAAGTGGTGAATGATATATGTATTATTTCATATCATCATATGAAAGCATAAATCATTTTATAGTATAAATCATACTATGGATCACATAAATATTATGTATATATGATTGAACCAAACAAGGCCGGCTCTGATACCACTGTAGGGTTTCAGAGTGGGCATGCACAGTGGAAACATAATGGATTTTCAAATTTTAATAAAGAAATCCTAAATATTAAACCCTTAAACCAGTATCTCCTTGATGATTAACAATCATATATAACATAAATTCAAGATTAAATTTAAGTTATAGAAGAACACCTGCAGCGCTTAATCCAAATTTCGGCAGAACCTCCACCAGGCGCCCCAGTGTTCGCCCTCCAACGGTGATCCACATAGGGCTATGATCAGGACACCAACTCTTTGAGATGATTCCTCCTCCAAAATTCTCACTCTGAGAATTTTTTTGAACACCAGGACCTCAAGACGCTCTTCCTCTTCTCCTAGCCTTCCTATCCCTACCTTTCTTCTCTCCTTGTCTTTCTTAATTCTGTTCCTAGACTCTTGTCTTAAAATCGGACTTGTCCTTTCTATTTTTGGACTTGTCCTAACAAGAGAAGGAAGAGACTAATTGGACAATAGGGAGAGGATGTTAGAAAGAAAGGAGGAATTGAAAATCTGAATGAATCCAATCCCCCGGCGCACCCCCTTTAAATACTTAGCGATGGGTTGCCTTCGGGAATTTTTTGCGCCCCTTCCATGCGCCATCTCGCATCCATCAGAAAATCTCACACCTCCTGATGAATTTTCATGCCTATCTGAAAGTTTTTGACATATGGCAATCATCGAGAAAAAATCCAAGAGATGCTTCATGCAGAAGGACTCTTCGAAACATTTTTTTCGATGATTCTCCGATGAGTCGCGCAGCTTCGCATGGCATAATTTTTTTCTACCACCCATCAAAGTAATTTTGTCCATCCAATGGCCAAAAATTAAGGCGCTAACATGAGAATGTTGTGAAAAAAAATTCAGATAAAAAAGTGGCGTGACAAATGGGTTAGAGTCCTTCACAAGTTGGACACTTGGTCAGGCGCATGGATCAGGCTGACAGGATTTCCAACTTCAACGAATTTCCACGATTAAAAAAGAAGGAATTTTAACTTCAAAAAATTCTTAACAATCAAAATAAAGTTAGAAATCATCAAAAAATTTATTTCATCATGGAACATAGGATAAGCTCGAGGATGAGGCGTCCCATCTCATGGGATGCGAAAACTATTTCTGCACACAAAAACTGCACCCACGCACAAGAAAAATTCTTGACTCGTGGAGAATTGGTTTCCTGGCTCCAAATTTTTGGTACATGCAGAAAATGGCTGAGCCAACTCAAATCCAAAATTAATTTGAATTAATTTGGCTTTAATTAGCCCAATCTGGAATCAATTTTAAACCTGATTCGAAACAAGGAGCTAGTTTTTTGCAACATGTGCTAGCATGTCAATTTTGCAAACATGATCTAATCCAATTAGACCCCTGATCAATACCCTTTGTGTGTGATCCATTGGGTTCCACATCTAGCCAGCAATAGATCTGAGTTTAAGTTGATTTGATTTTATTAGAATTTAATCTAACCGATCTAGATCCAATCGAGCTAACCTGATTTCAGCAATTAGAACTCTTTCTAATTGGTGATTGAATTAAACTCTTTATTTCGATCAAACCCATAAGACAAGATTGACGTCTAGCAATGTATCATGTCTATCTGGAAGATATAAAATTTTTGATGAAATACCAAAAATACCCTTCAGTGGAAAGTTATCATGCAATTTGATCCTGCGATCTCCCTGCACCCCGAATATGACTCTGGATATGGAATGATGTCAAATCCAATATCATACTCATATTTCTCTCAATCTTATATGATGATTCAATTAATAAAATATTAGAAACTCTTTCTAATTTTTATTTTGCTTTGATCAAAGGCTTCCTAAATCATCAATCGATCAGAACAAGTCGGATGCGATTTCCTCTTACCAAGAGTGATCGATTCCATGTTGACCTACTCACAACCTCCATACACATTCTACCATATCTAGAACACCCCGTACATGACTAAGTCATGAATGAGTATGAACCAAAAAAATATGGATTCATGTATACAAGGTTCTATGGTAGTCTCAGGTCAAAGGATTACATGCACAACTCCCACTATAAGAAATATCTCTTGACAGGTAAGTAAATTTCATAAGATGTTTCTTAAGTTGGATCAATTCAGTGAACTCATTCTCTAATGAGCACCCACTTTCTTGTATTAGTGTCTCACACAAGTGGCATATGAGATCTGCCACCCTCTCCATCGAGCATACATAGAAAGTGCTAATCTATCCGGAACATTGATCTCCTACTCAATGCTCCTATGACTAGGAATATTCTAAATCAGGATTTTTAGGATTTTAGGTCTCATAGATATGATCTCATCATAACCCTAAACCCATTTTTTTGATTTATAGAGTTCATCATAATCATTACTAAAGTAAGATGCAACATATGATGAAAATATCTTTTATTATTTAAAGAGTCAATACATAAGTCTGAAAGATTACAAGGAAAACCCATCAAAATACAAATTTCGATTGCTGTAGGGCATATTCCTTTCAGATAATTTGTGATGAAAATTGCCAAAATAATTTTTATTTAATTATAATTTATGTACTAATACAACAAAGAGCACAACCGTCAACAGGCTGACGATTGGCTTTGGGACACTATTCCCAACAATCTCCCACTTGGCCTAAAGCCAATCAGTGCAGTATCTAATACCCATCTTCGACTTGAAGTCATCGAACTCCTTCACCGCAATGGCCTTAGTGAATGGGTCGGCCAGGTTCTCCTTCCCATCGATCTTCTGAAGGTCGACGTCACCTCGATCCACGATTTCTCGGATGAGATGGTAGCGGTGCAGAATATGCTTCGCCCGCTAGTGTGCCTTTGCTTCCTTCGCCAGAGTAATGGCTCCAGAGCTATCACAGTAGAGCAGAACTGGACCAACAAGGGAGGGTGCTACTTCGAGCTCGGTGATAAATTTCCTCAGCCACACTGCTTCTTTGGCAGCATCTGATGCAGCGACATACTCCACCTCGCAAACTGAATCAGCCATTGTGTGCTGCTTGGAACTCTTCCAGCAGACAGCCCCACCATTAAGGGTAAAAATAAATTCTGATACACTCTTGATGTCATCGTGATCAGACTAAAAACTAGAGTCTGTAAACCCTATAAGTCTCAAGTCCGATTCACCATAAACAAGCCACTAGTCCTTAGTATTTTTTAAATACTTCAAGATGGTTTTAACAACCTTCCAGTGATTCTCTCCTGGATCAGATTGGTATCTACTCACTACCCCTAGTGAGTATGCCACATCTGGTCGTGTACATGTCATGGCATACATGATAGATCCCACTGTCGAAGCATATGGAATTGTACCCATACGCTCTCTCTCTTGAGGTGTTGTCGGACAATCCCTCTTCGAGAGAGAAATTCCATGGCCTATCGGTAGATAGCCTTTCTTGGAATTCTCCATGCTGAACCTCTTCAGCATAGTATCAATGTACGTGGACTGGGATAAGCCAAGCAGCCTTTTAGATCTATCCTTATAGATCCTCATCCCTAGGATGTAGGAAGCTTCTCCCAGATCCTTCATGGAGAATTATGACGACAGTCAAATCTTTATTCCCTGTAATGCAGGGATATCATTCCCGATTAAGAGAATGTCATCCACATACAATACAAGAAATACTATTACTGGACCATTAGCCCACTTATAAATACAGGGCTCTTCTCCATTCTTAACAAAGCCATACTTCTTGATCATCCTATCAAAATGTATGTTCCAACTCCGGAATGCCTGCTTAAGTCCATAAATGGACCTCTGTAGCCTGCACACCTTAGACTCATCTGTGGATGTGAATCCTTCAGGTTATAGCATATACACCTCTTCGTCCAGCTCTCCGTTTAGGAAAGCTATCTTCACATCCATCTGCCAGATTTCATAGTCCAGATGGGCAGCTATCACAAGCATAATCCGAATGGATTTGAGCATTGCCACAGGAGAAAACAACTCATCATATTCTATACCATAATGTTGACGATATCCCTTGGCAACCGGACGAGCTTTATAGGTTTCCACCTTTCCGTCTGCGCCCCTCTTCCTCTTGAAGACCCACTTACACCCTATGGGTTTTACTCCTTTGGGTGGGTCAACCAATGTCCACACATCGTTGACCTTCATGGACTCCATTTTAGATTTCATGGCCTCTATCCATTTCTCAGAGTTAGGTCTCTGCATTGCATCCATGTAGGTGATCGGATGGATCCTCATCATTTTCATCAAGTTCGATAGGATCTCCATCTCGGACCAAGAAATCATAGTATCTGTCCGGTTGACGTGGTACTCTACCAGATCGCCTTAAGGGTGCAGGAACAATGGGCTCCGGAACTGATCTAATCAAATCCGGTTCAGGTTCAGCTACTTGTGTCAATTTTTTCACCTATCGAACTTTCTCAAGTTCGACCTTAGAGGCAACAGTCCCTTCACCAAGGAACTCTTTTTCTAAAAAGATTGCCTTAAGGCTGACAAACACCTTTTGCTCATCAGCTTGGTAGAAATAATACCCTTTGGTCTCTTTTGGGTACCCTATGAAATTACACTTGTCAGACCTAGGTCCAAGCTTGTCCGTAATTAAACGTTTAACATAAGTTGAACACCCCCAAACCCTAAGATGTGAGAGTACTGGCCTACATCCTATCCATAACTCATATGGCATTTTGGTTACAGACTTACTCGAAATCCTATTTAGAAGGTAACAAGCTGATTCGAGCACATATCCCCAGAGCGAGATTGGCAAATCAGCAAACTCCATCATGGATCGGACCATGTCTAACAAGGTCGATTCCTCCTTTCAGACACACCATTATGCTGTGGTGTTCCAGGAGGAGTCCACTGAGAGAGAATCCCATTCTCTCCTAAATATGTCAAAAACTCATTGGAAAGGTATTCACCTCCTCAATCAGATCGAAGAGTTTTAATATATTTTTCAATTTATTTTTCTACCTCATTTCAGAATAGTATGAACATTTCAAATGACTCTGACTTATGCTTCATTAAATAGACATACCCATACCTCGATAGATCGTCTATGAAGGTTATGAAGTAGAAATATCCACCTCTTGCACTTGAGCTCATGGGTCCACATACATTAGAATGTACCAGACCCAAGAGTTCACTGGCTCGCTCACCTTTTTCAGTAAAAGGTGACTTGGTCATCTTCCCAAGAAGACAGGACTCACAGGTTGGAAGTGATTCACAATCACCAACTTCAAGAATTTCTTCTTGAGCTAACCTGTTTATCCTGTTCTTATTGATATGACCTAGCCTACAGCGCCAAAGGTAGACATCTGACACATTATCTATTCTAGGACATTTACCGGAGGTTTGAACCACATTAACAGGCTGTGACAGTAAGTAAATTCTATTATCTAGTTGTCCAACAAACATTGTAACACCATTCAAAATGATATTGCAAATATTTTCTTTTATTAAAAATTGATAACCATACTTGATCAAAAGGCCTACAGAAATAATATTTAATAAAAAGCTTGGACAATAGTGACATTCACTTAGAATTACATTACGAGAATTGATTATAAGGTTCATAATTTCTAAAGCTAGAACTGGAACTTTGCTTCCATCTCCAACGTTCAGGAACCTCTCGTCATCATCAAATCTCCTACTGACCTGCAGACCCTGCATCAAATTACAAATATGATAAGGGCTTCCGGTATCCAATACCAGGCAGTAGTATCACAAATGAAAAAGTTGCAAGGTGTTATCATATAATTACCTTGCTTCTTCTTCGACCTGTTTGGGTCCAGGGAGGCAATGTATAGAGGACAATTCCTCTTCCAGTGCCCCTGCTTCTTGCAAAAGAAGCACTCCGCCTGGCTCTGGTCAGGCTTGCACTTCTTGGTCTGACCCTATGCAGACGTCCCAGCATGCGGCTGCACCTTCTTGTTCTTCTTCTTCTTATTCTTCTTCCCTTTCTTAAAGGGTCGACGACCAGAAGAAGACCCTCCCACAACATTCACCGACTCCTTATGGAGCTGGTGGTCCTTCTCAAAGTTCTGCAGCAACCCCAACAAGCCATGGTAGTTCACTGCAGGCTTTGTCATTCGAAAATGAGTAAGGAAGGGAAGGAAGGACTTGGGCAATGAATTAAGAATCGCATCCTTACCGAGCTGCTCGTGCAGGGGAAAGCCCAATTTACTTAGGCACTCAATCATTTCGATCATGTAAAGTACATGATCGGTGACTGAGGCCCCATCCCTCATCCGAGCATTGAAAATGGCATAACTAGTTTTATGCCTTTCAACATCGTCAGGCATGCCAAAGGAGTCGTTCAACATTTGAAGCATCTCCTGCGGCTGGGCATTCTCAAACCTGTGGCTGAACTCATCATTCATTGCCACTAGCATTATGCACCGAACGGTGATGCGATCGTTGAGCCACTTCTGGTAAGTATGTCGGACCGTGCCTCTAGCATCGAGGCTGGCTCCTCTGGTGTCAGATCTGTTACTACATAAAGGATCCGCTTATGCTCAAGGATAATTTTTAATTTTTGATACCAGCTATCAAAATTCGATCCCATGAGCTTGTCATTATCTAATAATGATCGGAGCGACAGAGTAGTAGCCATAGCTACATAAAGGAAAACCAGACCTCTATTAGTACATAAATTATTAATACTAAAGATTTGGACTTTAGTCTAAAGTTTTTTCCAATATTTTTACGAACTAGTAGCCTCAACCTCCAATTCGAAGAATTACTTTAATTCCTTAGTGGGTACTAGAATCCACACAGACTACACACGAGCCCAACTTTGGTTGGTCAACCCATGTGCATCTATGGGTAGGTTCATAGCCAGTTGTTTCTCTAAACAACTTCTAGTAATTAATTTTGCCCCAGAACCTAATCAGTAGGCTTTGGCCTCCACTGAAAAGATCTGATTAGGTCCAACCATTAACATGACTTGATTTGGTGAATCGGACCAATAAATGATCAGGACCAACTTTGGCCAGCCAACCTGACCACCATCAGAAAGACTCAAACTGAATTATCATACTATGAATGATAATTCCATTAGTCAATAAGCACCAGGCCTTTGGGCCTCCAATGATTATTAAACTAATGGACTCATTATCACTCACTTAATGGGAGGCTATGACTTAGTTATCACTATAACTTAATCATTTTAAGGACCTAATAATTTTGAGGATTTTATTAAGTGAAGGAAGAGAAGAAATTAACCAGCCAATTTCAATCCTCCCTCTGACTTCACCAAGTCAGATTAAAAAGGATTTAATTAAAGCCGGCATTAGGAGTACCTAAATCAGTCACACTGATTTACCTAATGACATGGGTGAGCCCTAATCACCAAGTGATCTAATCAAAACCTAACTCACCAGATTAGCCAGATAAGTGAGATCAGTGGTGGGGATATGCCATTAACTCGTCAGAGATCAAATCAATGCGAGTAGCTCCCACTTAAGAACCACTGGTCAAACTGCCGAACTTACCTTAGACACCAACCGGTTCATTAGTTTTAATTTGATCAACTTAGTAAATAGGGTTCCACTATGTAGCCATGAATTAAGTCCATCTTGGTCTAGTTAAAGACATGGACCTATTCAACTACAACTATTGGAGTTGAGTCTAGAGTGTCATTGACCTAATCTAATTCAACTTTTGATTAGATTTGATCAATTACTCTAATTTAGTCCATATCTTTAAGCTAACCTTAGGTCTAACCCAATTATGGACCTAATCCATCTAACCCATTGACCCACAAGTTTATGCAATTGTCTTAGGTCTTAATTCACAATTCTAGACCAACTTGACATTACTTAATTTTTTAATTAAGTATTTGGGCTGATGGGTCAGGGTTTGACATTTCGAAAATAATTTTCAAATTTGAAAGATTTTATTTTTCTGTTCATCAAATATGTTGACTCATTTCACAAATAGATTAGCACATTTCATAAATAACAATCCTATTGCTACTTACATAACAGAAAATAACTCAATCAAAATAAATCATGAATATTCCTTTAGATCTAATCTAACATATTCATGATAAATTTTATAATTGAACCTTTACAATTAAGTCCTTTCACTACTTCATCTGCATGGGATATAATTGCAGCGGCACCCCTACCGCCATAGGAGACCCCATCGAATGGGAGGAGAGGGCCTTTAAACCCTACTTTTCTCCTATGACCGGACGGCCATGGCAACCAACCCAATTCGATTACTTGCTACTTGGATCATGTATATCTAAATATATAAATTTTAAATTTAAATTTTAAATTTTAAATTTTTGAATTTCAAATTTCAAACAAATTTCAAATTTTAAATTTCAAATTTTAAATTTTTGAATTTCAAATTTTGAATTTTAAATTTTGAATTTCAAATTTGAAATTTAATCAAATTTCAAATTTCAAATTTCAAATTTTGAATTTCAAATTTTTGAATTTTGAATTTTAAATTTCAAAATTCAAAATTCAAATTTCAGATTTTGAATTTCAAATTTTTAAATTTTGAATTTCAAACAACTTTCAAAATTCAAATTTTAAATTTTGAATTTTAAATTTTAAATTTAAACTTTTAGATTACAACTTAATCTATGCATGCAAATTCATATATCATATCTTAGAAACTTGCTCTGATACCATTTGAAGCAAAATTCAGTGTAGGGGTAAAATAATAATTTTAAAACTTTTTTAAAATCACTATTTTACAGTGAAAATAATTAATTAATCTAATTAATTAATATATATTTACCCTATATTAGGATCTAAATATGATATATGGCATGCATGCATTTAAATTTGAAATTTGAATTTAAACAGTAAACACTTTACTGTAATGTGTTCAGAACACAATACCTTTGTGCGGGTAGTAGATCGTCGTAATCTGATCACCGTAGGGAGGCTCTGATCACCGTAATATAGTCACATAGGATGTCTGGCCTCTACGGATCATCCACACGAGGCTCTCGGTCTGATCGACTCCTCACGAGTGCCAGCTCGTTGTAGAGCCCTTTCGATGGTCGATGCTGATCGAACTCCTTCGATCGATGTCTGTTGATTTTTTAGATGCTCTGGATCATCAGCAAACATGCTTGAGAGGATGTTGAAGATCTTCCTAAAATTTGGTGAGCTCATGACACTCGTAGCTTACCTTCTCACTTCCCGAACCCCAGGCTGAAACCCTAGGGTACACTAAGAAAAACTCTACGCCCTTTTTTCTTTCTTTTCTTTCTTTTTCTCTCAGAATATTTTGGACCTTCACCTCACACAGAAAGGTTCTCACTCCCCAAACCTTCTCTCCAAAATTTTTTACGCACGCCCCACCTTTCTTCTCTTTTTAAAACAACATCGAACGTATCTTATCCGTGCGAGAGGATAAAGACAAGTGGTTACACATTTAAATTCAAATCAAATTTGAATTCAAACTAAAACTAACTCATCCCTATCCATTTATGGCATGAGAAGAGAAGGGTGTGGACTTTTTGTGTGTGGAAATGTGTCACGAGAAACCTTTTCTCGTGTGAGATGTGGGGCGCTAAAGTGGATAATGTCATGTAGGCGCAAGAGATAAGTTATCCATTCAAATTCAAACATGCTTTGAATTTGAATGGCTAACTAATCATCTTTATCCAAATATTGGTGCACAAGAGTGGGCATGAGAAGGGCTTTGTATGAGAGAAAGTCATGAGAAGTTTCTTCTCGTGAATTCAAATGGGTGCAGTGGATGTGAGGTGGCGCAGGGAGTTTGGGTCAAGGTGGTTTCATTATTTAAACCAACCTAATTGAACCAAATAAGTTAGGCCCAATTAGACTAATTTAAACTCAACTTAATTAGACTTAATTAGGCTCAATAAAATCCTAATCAAATTAAAAATTGACTAAGTCCAACCCCTGATCAAATCAGGGACCAAACCATCTTGACGATTAGGTCAACTCTTAACCTAATCGGGTCAAACCCAACTGAATCCAATTTAATTGGACTTGATCCAAAAATAATTACTTAATTAAATTGAGTTAATTAGTGATCAAATCACTAATTAAAACCTCTCATAAATATTGAGTTCAAATTTGATAGGCAATCGGATATCAAAGTCCATCAATATGAAACCTTGATCGTAGAGTCCCAAACCAGTGGGACTCTTGACCCCGGTACCCAAAATGTGTGGGACTTGTGATCAGAGAATCTTGATTCTAGATCACAGAGTTTCAGACACGTAGGACTCATAGTCCACAAATATTAGGACTCTTCATCAGCCATCAGATCAGATAGGAACCTCTAATGTGTGTGACCCCGTAGGTTCGAACCTAAGCCGGTAGCACAGGAACCAATTCCTGTACTAATCGAAGTGACCATCTAGCAATGGTACCCGACATCTGGATAGATTGAATAGTCACAATCGTAACACTCAAAACTTACGTGAATATGGTTACTGTATAATTCATCCCTTTTGACCCCTGTGTTTAGGATGACTCAGGGTTAAACTATCAACCCTGATTAGATCATCCGAGTTGTGCTCAACTCAATCAGTCCTGTGACTCCTCACTAGGACTACCCTGGCCAAGGTTTTGCTAAATTGAAACACAACTGTACACAACTTCTGAACTGAAGTGGTCAATCCCATCTTGACACATGCACCGACAAGTCAAGTACTTGACTACACCCAGCAGCCTTCCGTCACTGAATTAGAAATTCAGGTAGTCCAGTGCCAAAGTGCAGTGAGTTGCTTGCAAGTCACCATGGCGGTCTCAGGTCGGAGGAACATTTATACCCATATCCCATCGGAGCAAACCTTGACAGCAGAAATAGCTCCGGAGTTGGTCACATTTAGTGCAGATGTACCCTTACATCTCACCTGTATGCCATACTAGTGTCTCCACACTCCTTGGTTAAGAGGACAACCAACCTATATGGCACACAACGACCTATGCTCGATAAACATTGTTGTCCTTGGTAACAATGTATCATTTGGTCGCGAACAGATTTAAGGACTAAACGACAAATCCTCCTTTGTCGAGTCTAAATAGTCCTAAGGACTTCACCACAACACAGGAGTTTATTAGAAGATGATAATTTATGATAAAAAATATCAAAATAACTTTTATTTATTTATGATTTATGTACTAATACAACAAAGAGCACAACCGTCAACAGGCTGATGATTGGCTTTGAGATACTATTCCCAACAGTCTTTAACTAGACCAAGATGGACTTAATTTATGGCTACGCGGTGGAATCCTATTTACTAAGTTGATCAAATTAAAACTAATGAACTGGTTGGTGTCTAAGGTAAGTTCAGCAGTTTGATCAGTGGTTCTTAAGTGGGAGCTACTCGACAGGATAATGGCCATAGCTACGTAAATTATCAAAATTTGGTCCCATGAACTTGTGATAGCTGGTATCGAAAGTTAAAAATCATCCTTGAGCATGAGCGGATCCTTTATGTAGTAACGGATCTGGCACCCGAGGAGCCAGCCCTGAATGCTAGAGGCACGGTCCGAGACACTTACCAGAAGTGGCTCAATGACCGCACCACCGTTCGGTGCATAATGCTGGCGGCAATGAATGATGAGTTCAGCTACAGGTTTGAAAATGCCCAGCCGCAGGAGATGCTTCAAATGTTGAACGACTCCTTTGGCACGCCTGACGATGTTGAAAGGCACAAAACTAGTTGTGCCATTTTCAATGCTCGGATGAGGGATGGGGCCTCAGTCACCGATCATGTACTGTACATGATCGAAATGATTGAGCGCCTAAGTAAACTGGGCTTTCCCCTGCACGAGCAGCTCGGTAAGGATGCGATCCTTAATTCATTGCCCAAGTCCTTCCTCCCCTTTCTTACTCATTTTCGAATGACAAAGCCTGCAGTGAACTACCACGGCTTGTTGGGGTTGCTGCAGAACTTTGAGAAGGACCACCAGCTCCATAAGGAGTCGGTGAATGTTGTGGGAGGGTCTTCTTCTGGTCGTCGACCCTTTAAGAAAGGGAAGAAGAACAGGAAGAAGAAGAACAAGAAGGTGCAGCCGCATGCTTGGACGTCTGCACAGGGTCAGACCAAGAAGTGCAAGCCCGACCAGAGCCAGGCGGAGTGCTTCTTTTGCAAGAAGCAGGGGCACTGGAAGAGAAACTGTCCTCTATACATTGCCTCCCTGGACCCAAACAGCCGAAGAAGAAGCAAGGTAATTATAGGATAACACCTTGCAACTTTTCCATTTGTGATACTACTGCCTGGGTATTGGATACCGGAAGCCCTTATCATATTTGCAATTCGATGCAGGGTCTGCAGGTCAGTAGGAGATTTGATGATGGCAAGAGGTTCCTGAACATTGGAGATGGAAGCAAAGTTCCAGTTCTAGCTTTAGGAATCATGAAACTTGTAATCAATTCTCGTAATGTAATTCTGAGTGAATGTCACTATTGTCCAAGCTTTTTATTAAATATTATTTCTGTAGGCCTTTTGACCAAGTACGGTTATCAATTTTTAATAAAAGAAAATTTTGCAATATCATTTTGAATGGTGTTACAATGTTTGTTGGACAACTAGATAATGAAATTTACTTACTGTCACAGCCGTTAATGTGGTTCAAACCTCCGATAAATGCTCTAGAATAGATAATATGTCAGATGTCTACCTTTGGCACTCTAGGCTAGGTCATATCAATAAGAACAGGATAAACAGGTTGGCTCAAGAAGAAATTCTTGAAGTTGGTGATTGTGAATCACTTCCAACCTGTGAGTCCTGTCTTCTTGGAAAGATGACCAAGTCACCTTTTACTGAAAAAGGTGAGCGAGCTAGTGAACTCTTGGTCTGGTACATTCTGATGTATGTGGACCCATGAGCTCAAGTGCAAGAGGTGGATATTTCTACTTATAACCTTCACAGACGACCTATCGAGGTATGGGTATGTCTATTTAATGAAGCATAAGTCAGAGTCATTTGAAATGTTCAAACTATTTCGAAATGAGGTAGAAAAATAAACTGAGAAGTGTATTCAAACTCTTCGATCTGATCGAGGAGGTGAATACCTTTCCAATGAGTTTTTGACATATTTAGGGGAGAATGGGATTCTTTCTCAGTGGACTCCTCCTGGAACACCACAGCATAATGGTGTGTCTGAAAGGAGGAATCGGACCTTGTTAGACATGGTCCGATCCATGATGGGGTTTGCTGGTCTGCCGATCTTCCTCTAGGGATATGCGCTCGAATCGACTTGTTACCTTCTAAATAGGGTTCCGAGTAAGTCTGTAACCAAAATGCCATATGAGTTATGGATAGGACGTAGGCCAGTACTCTCACATCTTAGGGTTTGGGGGTGTCCGGCTTATGTTAAACGTTTAATTACGGACAAGTTTGGACCTAAGTCTGACAAGTGTAATTTAATAGGGTACCCAAAAGAGACCAAAGGGTATTATTTCTACCAAGCTGATGAGCAAAAGGTGTTTGTCAGCCTTAAGGCAATCTTTTTAGAAAAGAAGTTCCTTGGTGAAGGGACTGTTGTCTCTAAGGTCGAACTTAAGGAAGTTCGACAGGTGAAAAAATCAACACAAGTAGCTGAACCTGAATCGAATTTGATTAGATCAGATCTGGGCCCATTGTTCCAACACCCTTAAGGCGATCTGGTAGAGTACCACATCAACCGGACAGATACTATGGTTTCTTGATCCGGGACGGAGATCCTATCGAACTTGATGAAAATGATGAGGATCTGATCACCTACATGGATGCAATGCAGAGACCTGACTCTGAGAAATGGCTAGAGGCATGAAATCCGAAATGGAGTCCATGAAGGTCAACGATGTTTGGACATTGGTTGATCCACCCGAAGGAGTAAAACCCATAGGGTGTAAGTGGGTCTTCAAGAGGAAGAGGGGCACAGATGGAAAGGTGGAAACCTATAAAGCCCGTCTGGTTGCCAAGGGATATCATCAACATTATGGTATAGACTATGACAAGATATTTTCTCCTATGGCAATGCTCAAATCCATTCGGATTATGCTTGCGATAGCTGCCCATCTGGACTATGAAATCTGGCAGATAGATGTGAAGACAGCTTTCCTAAATGGAGAGCTGGACGAAGAGGTGTATATGATACAACTTGAAAGATTCACATCCACAGATGAGTCTAAGGTGTACAGGCTACAGAAATCCATTTATGGACTTAAACAGGCATCCCGGAGTTGGAACATACGTTTTGATAGGACGATCAAGACGTATGGCTTTGTTAAGAACAGAGAAGAGCCCTGTATTTATAAGTGGGCTAATGGTTCAGTAGTAGTATTTCTTGTATTGTATGTGGATGACATTCTCTTAATCGGGAATGATATCCCTGCATTACAGGGAATAAAGATTTGGCTGTCGTCATAATTCTCCATGAAGGATCTGGGAGAAGCTTCCTACATCCTAGGGATGAGGATCTATAGGGATAGATCTAAAAGGCTGCTTGGCTTATCCCAATCTACGTACATTGATCTATGCTGAAGAGGTTCAGCATGGAAAATTTCAAGAAAGGCTATCTACCGATAGGCCATGAAATTTCTCTCTCGAAGAGGGATTGTCCGACAACACCTCAAGAGAGAGAGCGTATGGGTAGAATTCCATATGCTTCGACAGTGGGATCTATCATGTACGCCATGATATGTACGCGACCAGATGTGGCATACTCACTAGGGGTAGTGAGTAGATACCAATCTGATCCAGGGGAGAATCACTGAAAGGTTGTTAAAACCATCTTGAAGTATTTAAAAAATACTAAGACTAGTGGCTTGTTTATGGTGAATCGGACTTGAGACTTATAGGGTTTACAGACTCTAGTTTTCAGTCTGATCACGATGACAGCAAGAGTGTGTCGGGATTTATTTTTACCTTTAATGGTAGGGCTATCTGCTGGAAGAGTTTCAAGCAGCACACAGTGGCTGATTCAGTTTGCGAGGCGAAGTATGTCGCTGCATCAGATGCTGCCAAAGAAGCGGTGTGGCTAAGAAAATTCATCACCAAGCTCAGAGTAGCACCCTCCCTGGTTGGTCCAGTTCTGCTCTACTGTGACAGCTCTGGAGCCATTGCTCAGGCGAAGGAACCAAAGGCACACCAGCGGATGAAGCATATTCTGCACCGCTACCATCTCATCCGAAAAATTGTGGATCGAGGTGATGTTGATCTTCAGAAGATCGATGGGAAGGAGAACCTGGCCGACCCATTCACTAAAGCCATTGCGGTGAAGGAGTTCGATGACTTCAAGTCAAAGATGGGTATTAGATACTGCACCAATTGGCTTTAGGCCAAGTGGGAGATTGTTGGGAATAGTGTCCCAAAGCCAATCGTCAGCCTGTTGACGGTTGTGCTCTTTATTGTATTAGTACATAAATCATAAATAAATAAAAGTTATTTTGGTATTTTTCATCACAAATTGTCATCTTCTAATAAACTCCTGTGTTGTGGTGAAGTCCTTAGGACTATTTAGACTCGACAAAGGAGGATTTATCGTTTAGTCCTTAAACCTGTTTGCGACCAAATGATACATTGTTACCAAGGACAATAATGTTTATCGAGCATAGGTCGTTGTGTGCCATATAGGTTGGTTGTCCTCTTAACCAAGGAGTGTGGAGACACTGGTATGGCATACAGGTGAGATGTAAGGGTACATCTACATTGAACGTGACCGACTCCGGAGCTATCTCTGCTGTCAAGATTTGCTCTGATGGGATATGAGTATAAATGTCCCTCCGATCTGAGACCGCCACGGTGACTTGCAAGCAACTCACTGCACTTAGGCACTGGACTACTTGAATTTCTAATTCAGTGATGGAAGGCTGCTGGGTGTAGTCAAGTACTTGACTTGTCGGTGCATGTGTCAAGATGGAATTGACCACTCCAGTTCAAAAGCTGTGTATAGTCGTGTTTCAATTTAGCAAAACCTTGGCTAGGGTAGTCCTAGTGAGGAGTCACAGGATTGATTGAGTTGAGCATGACTCGGATGATCTAATCAGGGTTGATAGTTTAACCCTGAGTCATCCTAAACACAGGGGTCAAAAGGGATGAATTATACAGTAACCATATTCACGTTGGTTCTGAGTATTGTGATTGTAACTATTCGATCTATCTGGATGTCGGGTACCATTGCTAGATGGTCACTTCGATTAGTACAGGAATTGGTTCCTGTGCTACCGGCTTAGGTTCGAACCTGTGGGGTCACACACATTAGAGATTTCTATCTGATCTGATGGCTGATGAAGAGTCCTAATATTCGTGGACTATGAGTTCTACGTGTCTGGGACTCTGTGATCGAGAATCAAGATTCTCTGATCACAGGTCCCACACATTTTGTGTCCCGGGGTCAAGAGTCCTACTGGTTTGAGACTCTACGATCAAGGTTTCATATTGATGAACTTTGATACCCGATTGCCTATCGAATTTGGACTCAATATTTATGAGAGATTTAATTAATGATTTGATCACTAATTAACTTAATTTGATTGATTAATTATTTTTGGATCAAGTCCAATTGAATTGGATTCAGTTGGGTTTGACCCGATTAGGTTAAGAGTTGACCTAATCGTCGAGATGGTTTGGTCCCTGATTTGATCAGGGGTTGGACTTAGTCAATTTCTAATTTGATTAGGATTTTATTGAGCCTAATTAAGTCTAATTAAGTTGGGTTTAAATTAGTCTAATTGAGCCTAACTTATTTGGTTCAATTATGTTGGTTTAAATAATGAAACCACCTTGACCCAAACTCCCTGCGCCACCTCACATCCACTGCGCCCATTTGAATTCATGAGAAGAAACTTCTCATGAATTTTCTCTCATGCAAAGCCCTTCTCACACCCACTCTTGTGCGCCAATATTTGGATAAATATGATTAGTTAGCCATTCAAATTCAAAGCGTGTTTGAATTTGAATGGATAACTTATCTCTTGCGCCTACATGACATTATCCACTTTAGCGCCCCACATCTCACACGAGAAAAGGGTTCTCGTGAAACATTTCCATGCACAAAAAGTCCACGCCCTTCTCTTCTCATGCCATAAGTGGATAGGGATGAGCTGGTTTGCATTTGAATTCAAACTCGATATGAATTCAAATGTGCAACCACTTATCTTTATCCTCTCACACGGATAAGACACGTTCGATGTTGTTTTAAAAAGAGGAGAAAGGTGGGGCGTGCGTAAAAGAAATTTTTGGAGAGAAAGTTTGGGGCATGAGGATCCTTTTTGCATGAGGTGAAGGTCCAAAACCTTTCGAGAGAAAAAGAAAGAAAAGAAAGAAAAAAGGGCGCAGAGTTTTTCTTAGTGTACCCTAGGGTTTCAGCTTGGGGTTCGGAAAGTGAGAAGGTGAGATACGAGTGTCGTGAGCCCACCAAATTTTAGAGAAATCTTCAACATCCTCTCAAGCACATCTACTGATAATCCAAAGAATCCAAAGAATCGGCAGACATCGATCGAAGGAGTTTGATCAGCATCGGCCGTCGAAAGGGCTCTACAACGAGCTAGCACTCATGAGGAGTCGATCAAATCGGGAGCCTCGTGTGGATGACCGTAGAGGTTAGACACCCTGTGTGGTTGCATCGTGATGATCAAACTCTTCCAACGATGATCAAATTACGACGATCTACTACCCGCACAAAGGTATTGTGTTCTGAACACATTACAGTAAAGTGTTTACTATTCGAATTTGAATTTCAAATTTAAATACATGCATGCCATATATCATATTTAGATCCTAGTGTAGGATAAATATATGTTAATTAATTAGATTAATTAATTATTTCCACTGTAAAATAGTGATTTTGAAAAAGTTTTAAAATTACCATTTTACCCCTGCACTCAAATTTTGCTTCAAATAGATCCGTGAAGACACCACGGGGTCTGATTGAGGATGTTATAGTCAAAGTCAACATATGTTATTTTTCAGTAGACTTCGTCATACTTGATATGGAACCATCCCAAGAGCTGAATCAAAATCCTATAATTTTAGGACATCCATTCCTAGCCACTGCCAATGCCAATATCAAATGTAAAATAGGAACTATGGATATTTCTTTTGAAGATCAAAAGATGAGAATTAATATTTTTAATACCTCAAAGTATGCTCAAAAGGAGGAAAGCTGTTCGGTAATTGATCTGATAGATGAGATAGTTGAAACTGATTCTTCCTTAGATTTGAATATAGAAGATTTTCTGGATGAACCCATTGAAGAAACTCAAAACCAGAAGATGAATGTCTTGTTTGATTCACCTCACCCAGCACATTCACTATCTTGGTCAATGAAAATTGAACATTTACCTGAGCTAGAAACTAAACCACTACATCCTTCAATTCAGGCCCCACCATAACTTGAACTGAAATCTTTGCCTGAATCACTTAAGTATGTGTTTCTAAGACTTGAGAAAACCCTGCCAGTAATCATTGCTTCTGATCTAACCCCCAAGCAGGAAGACCAATTGCTGAATGTATTGAAAACACATAGAGAAGCCATAGGTTGGACCATTGCTGATTTAAAAAGTATTAGTCTGTCAATATACATGCACCATATTTACACAGAGAACAATGCCAAACCCATCCGAGAAATGCAAAGATGGCTCAACCCGAATATGCAAGAGGTAGTTAAGAAGAAGGTAATTAAATGGTTAGATGCTGGTATCATTTATCCTATTTCAGATAGCCACTGGGTGAGTCCTACTCAAATTGTTCTAAAGAAATATGGACTCACAGTTATCCATACTGACCATGGGGATCTAGTGCTAACACGACTTTCTACTAGGTGACGTGTCTGCATAGATTATAGAAAACTCAATGCAGCTACCCGTAAAGATCATTTTTCTTTACCCTTTAACGACCAAATCTTAGAGAGACTAACTGGCCAACAATATTTTTACTTTGTAAATGGATACTCAGGATGCAATCAAATAGCAATCTACCCAGGAGATCAGGAAAAAATCACCTTCACATGCCCCTATGGAACCTTTGCTTTTTGTAAAATGCCATTCAGACTATGTAATGCACCCACGACCTTTCAAAGGTACATGATGTCAATATTTTTAAATATGGTAGAAGATTTTCTAGAGATATTCATGGATGATTTTTCAGTCTTTAGAGAATCTTTCGAGAGTTGCCTCAACAATTTGAAGAAAATGTTAAAACAATGCATTGAGGCCAATCTAGTTTTAAGTTGAAAAAAGAGCCATTTCATGGTTAAAAAGGGGATAGTATTAGGGCATATTGTGTCCAAGAGAGGGATTGAAGTTGATAGAGCAAAAGTTGAATTGATTTTTAAGCTTCCTCCACCGACTTCTGTCAAACAAATCTGATCTTTCCTTGGCCATGTAGAATTTTACCATCGCTTCATCAAAAACTTTTCTAAAACATCCTGCCCTTTATGTAATCTGCTTGCTAAGGATGTTCCTTTTAACTTTGATGAAGAATGTCTTAAAGCTTATGAATTTTTGAAAGAAGCTGTGACCAAAGCTCCAAGCATCCAACCTCCAGACTGGTCACTACCTTTTGAGATCATGTGCGATGCTTCTGATTTTGCCATAGGAGCTATCTTGGACCAAAGGATAAACAAATATCTTGTTATGATTTACTATGCCAGCAAAACTCTGAATGAAGATCAAATAAATTATACCACAACTGAGAAAGAATTACTAGCTGTAGTATTTGCCCTGGAAAAGTTTCGATCATACTTGTTAGGATCAAAAATCATGATTTATTCAGATCATACAGCTTTGAAATATCTATTTTCAAAGAAAGATGCTAAACCACAGTTGATTAAATGAATCTTACTGCTACAAGAATTTGATATTAAAATTTGAGATAAGATGGGATCTGAAAATGTTATAGCAGACCACCTATCGAGGATTCTAGTTGAAGATTGTAAACCTGCATCAATTGGAGAATTTTTTCAAACAAGCAACTTCTAGTAGTTTCACACACAAAGGTCTCTTGGTTTGCAGATATTATGAATTACTTGGTAGTTGGATAGATTCCTGATGGTTGGTCTAAGAATGAAAAGGATTGATTCTTTTCTCAAATCAAGTATTGTTTTTGGGAAGATCTTGAACTTTTTTGAATTTGTACTGATCAGATCATTCGTAGATGTGTTCTTGAAACTGAACAATTGAGTATCTTGAAATTCTGTCATACTCTTGCTTGCGGAGGATATTTTTCTGGACAAAAAACTACGGCCAAAGTATTGCAAAGTAGATTTTACTGGCCCACATTATTTAAGGATGCTTATAATTTTAGTCAGGAATGTCTTAGGTGTTAAGCTTTAGGAAACATTTTAAAGAAAGACATGATGCCTTTGAACCCCATCTTGGTAGTTGAAATTTTTGATGTTTGGAGAATTGATTTTATGAGACTTTTTCCACCCTCCAATGATTTTGAATATATTTTGGTGGCCATCGATTATGTTTCTAAATAGATTGAGGCAACAGCAACATGAACCAATGATCATAAGGTAGTCATAAAATTTATTCAAAGAAATATCTTTTCTAGGTTCGGATTTCTACGTGCTATCATTAGCAACGGAGATACCCACTTCATGAACTATCATTTTTGACAATGCTGCGAAAATATGGGGTCACACATAAGATAGCTACACCATACCATCCGCAAACAAGTGGCCAAGTTGAAGTATCCAATAGGGAGATCAAGAACATCCTGCAAAAGACTATTAGGCCTAATCGCAGAGATTGGTCAAATCGATTAGAAGCATTAAGGGTCTATAGGACAGCTTATAAAAATCCTATTGGAATATCTCCCTACCAATTGATTTATGAAAAAGCATGTCATCTTCCGATAGAACTTGAACATAAAGCATATTGGGCAATCAAGCAACTGAATTTTGATTTGAAACAAGCTGGTTCCAATCGGATGTTGCAACTAAGTGAATTGGATGAATTGAGATAAGAGGCTTATAAAAATTTTTGAATTTATAAAGAGAAAATGAAAGCCTTTCATGATAAACATATTTCAAGGAAAACCTTTGAGCCAAATCAACAAATCTAGTTATTTAATTCAAGGCTAAAATTATTTTCAGAAAAATTAAGATCTAGATGGGATGGACCTTACATTGTAAATCAAGTATTCCTATATGGTGCAATCAAACTTTATGATCCTAAATCAAAAAAAATTTTAAGGTAAATGATTAAAGATTAAAACCATATATTGATGGGATGTCATTAAAACAACTCATTGATCAAGTAGCATTAACAGACCCACACTGAATTGAGCTGCATTGTGTTTAATTGAAGACAGTAAACTTAGCACTTTCTAGAAGACAATCCAACTTTTATTTTTTATTTTTTTATATTTTGTTTAGGTTAATCGAGTTTTGCTTAGTATCTTTTGTAGGAATTTGAAGACAATATTGGCTAAGTTAGGAGGAGAACCAATTGGATCAGGTGGTATCTCTCTTTTTTCTCTCTTTATCTACACCCTTCATTTTTCCTACTCCATTAAGGATAATGTCGATTAAGTTGGGAGAGAAAATAATAAAAAAATTTAAATTTTTAAAATTTTCAAGTAAGTTAGTATTTAGTATTTAAGTACCTGATTACACTTAAGAATCAAGTTAAATCATGTATTTTAAAAAAAAAAATTGATGCATAGACTAGAGAGATTGTGAGATATTGAGGGATCAAGTATTAAGAAAACTCAATAAAGAGTTAAGTTTAGAACTTAAATAATTTTTTTGTATATTTTTAAATTTTTCTATCAGCATTAAAGAAGAGTTTACTTTCTATGGGCTTGTGTAGAGTAACTATATGTTTCTTCATATGAAAAAAAAAAAAAGTTTTTAAGTACTTCATGCTGAATAATCGGGCCTCTTTACCTAAGCAAGCATTAAATTTCACGTCAAAAGATATGAAGGACAAAGAAGCTTTATTGTAAAACTAATTTTAACTCGTAGCCTGTTTGATTCGAGTAAGTAGGTCCGAAGGGTATTCTATATCTAGTGCCCTAAAACCATCTGGTTTGGGAGTCATTGATTGAAAACTCGCTACATGGGCCAAACAAAAAGCTTAAGGAGTTAAGATATTCAATAGCAGTACAATATTTTAAAAAAAAGAAGAGAAAAAAAATTTAATAAATGAAGAATGAAAGTAATAATATACTTGTCCATATGAAGATGAATGATTTAGAGATAAAGATAGAAATAATTTAAAAAAATTTAGAAAAAGTTTAGTATCTTAGTTTAACTCCCATATTGATCAGTATTAATACCCCAATGACATACCTCACTCACGCTTTACTGAATATCAATAGTCCTTTAAAAATTATTTAGTAAAATTCAAAACATTAAGTTAAATGGTACTTAATTTTAAATTCTTTCTTTACTCGAGGACGAGCAAAATTCAAGTTGGGGGGTGTGATAAGTGGTGTATTTTTAATTTATTATAGATATTTTTGATAATTTATGCTGCTAACATCTCTTAAAAATCTAATTTCATTAATAAATTAGATTTTCTTGTAAAAATAAATAATTTTAAAAAAATATGAAATTAGAGCATATTTATAGAAAATAGATATTAATTCAATTGAGTAATTTAAACACCAAAATGATGAGAAATTTTTAAAAAATTTAATGCATATTTTTTCTTATTTTTCAAGCAAAAATTGAGCCAAAATATCCTAAAAAATAAAAAATATTACCTCTGGTGCATGGTGGACCGGTCGATCAGTCTACGAAATCAGGATGCGATCCACAAGAATAGTCACATAGTCTACAGCCGTGATTCACAGCGGATGAAGGATTCTGGGTGCAATCCAACGATTGACATTCATCCCGACCTAGATCCGACAGTCCACGTTTGCTATCG
Organism: Elaeis guineensis; assembly: GCF_000442705.2. NCBI lineage: Eukaryota > Viridiplantae > Streptophyta > Magnoliopsida > Arecales > Arecaceae > Elaeis > Elaeis guineensis. The sequence goes on from NC_026003.2 coordinate 51,760,483, forward strand.
GTTTATAAGAGGAGGTTTTGCACGATCAGATGGTCGAAAACTCATCCATCATCAGATCCAATGGTCCAGATGCGTTGCTGACTTTGAATAGGATCCTTCTACATGATCCGACGGCTCAGATCTCATCCGAAGCATGATCGAACGGCTATTATTGAATCTGACTTTGATGAGGATTAAAACAGTGGATTTTGGGTAGATCTGGGTGGTCCAAGCTCCATCCGATGGTCAAAAAAATTCTTAAGTGTTTAATACATTTTCTAAGGATTTTAGGACTCCTTTTCCTATCAGAAAAATATAAAAAATTCATCTATAAATAGGAGGTCCGAGAATAAGTTTTGGAAGCAAAAAAAATTAGTAGAAAGACTAAAAAAATTAGAGAAAAAAATTAGATAAGTTTAGGGACCCAAGGAGAAGAAGGAGAAAAGTCGGTTCACTCTACAGAGTACGACGGAAGATAGAGAGGTCATCAACCATCTTCTCGATGAGGCTGTGCCGATTAACTTCAAATCTTTATTATAATTTTATTTTTATTTTATTATTTTTTTAAAATTTTTTATACTTAAATTTTAATTTAATTAATGTAAAATTTATTTTCTTACATTTTAAATTCTTGTCTTTTATTTTTTGCAAGTAAATGCTAGGATCTAGTTAGTAGATCTTAGTACCAATTTATTTTATACTTTTTAAATTTTTATTATTTATTTTTAGTACAAGTAGATGCTAGGATCTAGTTAGTAGATCTTAGTATCCGATTTATTTTTTATACTTTTAATTTTTATTTTTTGACTTAAATTATTTTCTTTAAATTTTTTTTTTTTTTTGCAAAATCAAAGATTTCAAATTAAAATCTTGCCTTCTCTGTGGATTCAACCTGACTCACTACTTTTTATATGTTTTTAATTTTTATTGAAGCCAAAATTAGATTGATAATCATGGTGTCCTAACGACAACATCTTGACCCTATCAAACATCCATTTGAAACAATTTAAAATTCATAAAGCAAGCAAAAGTAAGTAGCATTCTTATTGCTTCTAGTCTAGTAACAGGAGCAAATATTTTATCAAAATCAATTTCTTCTTGTTGATTGTATCCTTTAACAACTAATCTTGCTTTATTTCTTATTACATTTCATCTTCATCTAATTTATTCCTATGTATCCATTTAGTTCCTATTATAGGATAATTTTTAAGTCTAACAACTAGTGTCAATACATTGTTTCTTTCAAATTGATTCAGCTCTTCTTGCATGGCAATTATCTAGTTATGGTCATTTTTAGCTTCATCTATTGTTTTAGGTTCTAGATGTGAAACAAAAGCTACATAATTATAAACATCTCTAAAAGAGGATCTAGTTCTTACTCCTTGTGTCGAATCATCAATTATTAATTCTTTGGGATGATTGTGGACATACCTCCATTTCCTTGGAAGATTATCTATATCTTGAGGTTGTTTTTGAATGTTCTGATCATTAATGCTTTCATCCTTATATTTTTTATCCAATTGATCTTTATTTTGCTCATCTGAGTCATTGATCGGGAGCTCTTTCATTCCATCTTCTATGATACCTGCATCATCAGTGTGATGGCCCGGCCCGAATAAAGAATCCCAGCCCACCAAAGCACAAAAAAAAAAAAATAGAGGAGAAGACTCCCAAGGGGAGTCTTCTATCTCCATTCACCGGCTCCCAATCAGAGTCGAAAAAGAGCCCCCTCTGGCTTTATTTAAGGAGGAGATCCCTCCTCTCTCCCTTCCACCAAAGACCCGAGATCCAGTCGGCGGCAATCGCTGGAAAACCACTGCAGAGACCTGTCCCTATGCCCGTCCAATTGCTCGCCGGAAAAGCCTCACCGGCATCGGAGGTAAGCCTCCTCCCCTTCCTCTCTTCTCCCCTTTCCTTCCCATGCCTGTGTGCACGCTCGCTGGCGACCGAAGTCGCCAAATTTTGTTGCTGAAGAACCTCTATTTTTGCCCTTTTTTTTTTGATTTTCGATGCCGGTGGTCACCGCCGACCACCGATTTGGCCCCCCTCCTGCCAATAGCCGCCCCATGCCAGCTGCACCGCCAGTCGAAACTCTAATGAGGGGATTTAAGATCCCCTTTTTGGCCCAAGTTAAAATCGAGAAGAAGAAAAGAAGAAGAAGAAGAAGGAAAAGAAAAGAAAAAGAAAAAAAAAAGAAAAAGAAAAGAAGAAAAAAAAAGAAAAGAAAAAGAAAAAGAAGAAGAAAAATAAAATAATAATAATATAATAATAATAAATAGGATTTTCTCTCCTCTCTCTTTCGTGAAGAAAAAGAAAAAAAAAAGAAAGAAAAGAAGAAAGAAAAATAAAATAAATTAATTAGTAAATATTTGAGAAGAATGATGATGAATTTAAATGGTCCTAGTGATGGATTTTTGATCTGTGATCATCGGACGGTACACCGACATCCACTTTGATCAGATTAGATATTTTTAGATTTTAATTTTTATAATTTTATTAAATTATTCACATGATAATTTCAACATGATTTGATCTGATCGATCAGATTTATTGAATCATGTCATCCAAGGAGTCCAAGATGAATTTTCTCTCTCTAAAATTTTCTCTCTCTAAAATTTTATCTCTCTAAAGCCATTTCTCTCTCTATCGAATTTTCTCTCTTGATTGATTTATCAATGAGAGTTTCTTTTAATATTTTTGATCTAATGAAGAATCCTGATCCATGATTGTCAAATAGCGTACTGGCACCCACCTTGATCAGACCATGAATCTTTAAATTTGATCATCCATGATCCTGATCTAGCCATGACTTGATTTGATCATATTGATTTCACCAATCGAGATATTGGACCAATCGTAATGTTGGATTGTGTCACCTGATCAATTCAAATTGTACCTCATGAATTCTCTCTCCTCTGATTTTCTCTCTCCATTTGATTTTATGAAATCGATGAAGAAACTTCAGTCCTATCACTTCTTATCCGATTTGATCTGATAGTCAAATTTTGGATCGTTTAGGTCCTAATTAGATTTTGATTAGATGAAATTAGATGATCGGACCCAATCTAAACCATTGAAATATGGTATTCATATTCTTTCTAATTATTGAAATTGATTCTATATAGGATTGTGGATGTTTGATCATAGGATGTCGTGATATGATCTACGAATAAAATTTTTAGAAGAAAATTTATAGAATTATGTGAATTTATTGGAATGCATTCGAGGTAAGTAATGTTTCACTTTTTCTAGATTTATCGATAAATTATAATATATTTTTCTGACATGATTTGTGAAACGATGTATGAATTGGATGAATGGTATTTTGTTATGAAAATATCTTATTTAAAATATTATGATGAAGCATGATTGAACATATTGATTCCATGATGCATTATATTGATTGATTTCGATACTACATGATTATATATTTTATTATCGAAATTAGAATATGAAATATAATTTATGAAGAATTATGATATAAGAAATATTATGAATTGACAACCTGACTATGTAAAAGACCTTGCCAATGGGGGCATATACGTTGGCAATTGATTTATCCTGAGGGTTTACGTCGCCAAAGAGACCAGCGACAAACCGCCAGAGAGACCAGCGATTCTGAAGGACTTTGCTGCCAGATGATTCACAGCTCACCGCAAGAAGATACGTGGTGTTATGACTCTGCCATAGAGAAAATATGGTCATAGCTCATGGTTGACGAAAAGAATTGAAGAATGAAAAAAATTAAAATCTCGAAAGAAATTTGAATTTTTGAAAAAAAATAAATTTGGCATGAATTATATTGCATAATTGAAAATTAATTTCAAATTAATGAACTCTATATGCTTATTTTTTATAAATGATTATTTACTTAAATGCCTGATGAAATCTGTTGAGAAGTGATCATTGCTTACTGGGCTGTCTAGCTCATTACCTCCTATTATACTATTTTTACAGATGTTGAGAAATTAAGATGATACAAGATATAAATGGAAGAGTGATCAGAAGTAGAATCTTTATACTTTTATTTTTGATTGAAAGTCTTATTGAATTTGATGTAAGGACTATGAATCATTGTTGAATTTATTGAGATATTAAAGAAAAAATTTAGGTCATTATATTTTGGATTTAAATTATTGACTAATTATTCCGCTGTTGTTTTAGGATAATATGATAAGATGCCTTGCATGCTTATGGGAAGAGTTTTCTATGAGTATACGGCGGTTGCCATGACTCTCGATTCACAATCTCGGGTCAGGGGCGTGATAATTATTATGGTATCAGAGCGTTAGTAGATGAACTAAGATGTGTATAGAAGGAGTGTTAGTGGATAGACACTAAGGACATTATGGTGTAGATCTTTGATGATTGTAGTGGGAGAAATCTTTATGAACTTTTGGTTAAATATTGAGATATGTATAAAAGGATCGCAAGAGATTATGACATATGGAGTTTGAAATATGATGGATAATCTATAGATCATAATATGATTAGTTAGATCTTGATCGAAAGTAATCACAAAAGGATTGACATAAAATTTTATTGTGCATTATGGTTATTAATTTGATCATTGGTTATTCAAGTGAATCATAAGTTCAAATTCGATATGAGAATAATACTATGTTATTACTTTTAGTTGAGAAGTTGACTATTATTGGCAAGATAAAGATTTGATGATAAAATATTATCCCAGGATGGACTAAAAAAAATCTTTTATGATGCTTAATTGGAATATTTATTGAAATTGAACTTGGTATGTGGATCATATATAAAGTGACATTAGGATGAATGCATATTTGAAGATATTACAAAGAAACCTATTTCTTATTGATGAAATCGATTATGAGGTTGTAGAATATTCATCGTACTGGAATCTTTAATCATCATCCTTAGATTTAGATAATAGATCTTATTATGTCTCTTGGAGACTACATGATGTGTATGAAATTTTAATTTAAAGATTTCGTATCTAAGTTGATCAAGAGATTTTTTGATATTATTGTTGAGATTGTTAATAAAAAATTGATATCTTCAGATTAAGATAAAAGATCTGATTTATATTTATTTCAGATTAAGGGATCCATGTGAATTTATAATTTAGAAATTTTGGATTTAGAAATTGATATGGAGTTCCTTTGCTTTTGTTAACGAGGTCCCTAAATGAATCTACTATTAAATGGAGATTTGATTTTTTGAAGCTTGTATGATTGTTATGAAAGGATATTTGATAGATATTGAAGATCTTGATGATAAAAATTTTTTAAAAAAAAATAATGATTTGAAATTCTTATATATTCTGATTATGTCCAAATTTGATGAAGCATCGAAGGATTTTTTTTCATTGATTTGATTTATAAGGATTTTTGGTTTGAAAATTATCGAATTGAATTGATATAAGAATTAAGATTTGATTCATATTGATTATAGTAAATCTATATGATGGTTTAAATATGATATTAAACTCAAGGATTAATCAAGATTATTGTACACCAGTAAAAGTATGAATGAGAATCAAAAGTTAATCTTTGACTTCAATTAAAATTTAAAATTTTAGATCTTTTCTATTGATAAGATAAAGAAATAATTTGATCAAACTTTTTTTTTGATGAACCTAAGAAATTTTGATTGCTAGATCAGAGTGCGCAGCGAAGCATGGTAATCTAGATTACTTTGAGTAAGTCAGGAATGTTGACCCTTTGAGTCAAAGAATTATGATAGATGATATGGTTTGATACAAAAAATTTATTGATATTAAAAAGAATAATATTTTAAAAATTTTGAATTATTTTAGATATCCTAATGTGATTTTTAAAAGTAGTGCTTCCACCTACTATGCTATAAAAATATTTAGCATCCTGATTTTAGGATGAGTGGACCCTTGATTTTTGATTTTAGATTTAGAATATTTTGAGATAAATTTTTTCCTAGAATTGAATTTTATAATTCTCTATTTATTAAGAAAAATTTGAGATTGTTTATTGAATAATAATTTTGATCTTAGATTATTATACTCAAATATTTATCTCCAGGGTATAATAAAATTTGAAGTTAGAACTCTTTTGATCATTATTATTTCTCTGACTGAATGAAAAAGATTGAGATTATCTGTTGATATTGATGATTATTCTACAAAAGATAAATTAGAGTTATTTATAATTTAATTTGATAATGAATTGATTAATTAAGAGTAGTTAGTATTTAGATAAAGCAAATTGATATGCTTACTTAGAATAGAGACATTGATTTTGATTATAAGAAAAATATAGTTTTGATTTAGATCAATTTTTGAGTTATTAATTTTTATTATGGAATGACTTAATGATAAAATTTGCTTCAAGAATTAGAATATTTAAGAGTTTGAGGATTTGAGTAAGAAAATTTCGATGACTAGAAATAGTAATATTAATTCTAATCAACATTGGTGATATTGATCTTTATGAAATGACTTAATGATGAAGTTGCATCGAGAATTAAATATCAAAAGTTCAAAAATGAGATTGAAATGATAAATCTTCAACCTTTGAAAGTACTTATAAGAGAAAATATTTTTGAATTTTGATTGATTAGGATATCATCAAATGATTCATAGAAGTATGTTTTCCTATCTTATGATGGATTGAAATTAAGAGTGGTTAATATTTTAAAAATAAATAAATAAATAAATGAATGATGATGAATGAAGTTCTTATGCAAGAATAGAGACATTGATTTTCTTCTACCTACAAGAGATAGATTTGATTTTGATCTAGTCATGAGGTATTGAACATTATTTTATAGAGAATGAGAGCATAATTTTGAAATCTTAAAATATTGAAAATCTTTGAGATGTTGATCTTGATAAATAAGAAAATGAATGGTTCCATTTCAGATCAATATTTGATGTATTGACTTTTTCCTTATGAAATGATTTAAGAATAAATTTTATATCAAGAATTAGAATATTAAAATATTTGTGGATGAGATTCAAGTAAGAAACTATGAAGACTCAAGCAAGAAAAATTTTGAGGATGAAATTTTTTTTTAGAGGGGAAGATGTGATGGCCCGGTCCGAGTAAAGAATCCCAGCCCACCAAAGCCCAAAAAAAAAAAAATAGAGGAGAAGACTCCCGAAGGGAGTCTTCTTTCTCTGTTCACCGGCTCCCAATCGGAGTCGGAAAAGAGCCCCCTTTAGCTTTATTTAAGGAGGAGATCCCTCCTCTCTCCCTTCCACCAAAGACCCGAGATCCAGTCGACGGCAATCGCTGAAAAACCACCGCGGAGACCCATCTCTGTGCCCGTCCAATTACTCACTGGAAAAGCCTCACCGGCATCGGAAGTAAGCCTCCTCCCCTTCCTCTCTTCTCTCCTTTCCTTCCCATGCCTGTGTGCACGCTCGTCGGTGACCAGAGTCACCAAATTTTGTTGTGGAAGAACCTCTATTTTTGCCCATTTTTCTTTGATTTCCGACGTCGGTGGTCACTGCCGACAATTGATTTGGCCCCCCTCCTGCCGACGGCCGCCCCACGTCGGTTGCACCATCGGTCGGAACTCCAATGAGGGGATTTAAGATCCCCTATTTCGGCCCAAGTTAAAATCGAGAAGAAGAAAAGAAAAAGAAGAAGGAAAAGAAAAGAAAAAGAAAAAGAAAAAAAAAAGAAAAGAAGAAAAAAAAGAAAAGAAAAAGAAAAGAAAAAGAAGAAGAAAAATAAAATAATAATAATATAATAATAATAAATAGGATTTTCTCTCCTCTCTCTTTCGTGAAGAAAAAGAAAAAAAAAGAAAGAAAAGAAGAAAAAAAAAATAAAATAAATTAATTAGTAAATAATGATATAAATAATAAAATATGAGAAAGAGAGTTTCTTTCTCTTTCCTCTCTCCCTTCAGCCTGAACTAGTATTTTCTCTCTCTAGAATTGGACTTTCTCTCTCTACTTTCTATCTCTAGATTATTTCTCTCTCCTAAGATTTTTTAGAATTTTAAGAAGAATGATGATGAATTTAAATGATCCTAATGATGGATTTTTGATCTGTGATCACCGGACGGTACACCGACATCCACTTTGATCAGATTAGGTATTTTTAGATTTTAATTTTTATAATTTTATTAAATTATCCACATAATAATTTCAGCATGATTTGATCTGATCGATCAGATTTGTTGAATCATATCATCCAAGGAGTCCAAGATAAATTTTCTCTCTCTAAAATTTTCTCTCTCTAGAATTTTCTCTTTCTAAAGCCATTTCTCTCTCTATCAATTTTTCTCTCTTGATTGATTTATCAATGAGAGTTTCTTTTAATATTTTTGATCTAATGAAGAATCCTGATCCATGATTGTCAGACAGCGTACTGGCACCCACCTGATCAATTCGAATTGTACCTCATGAATTCTCTCTCCTCTGATTTTCTCTCTCCATTTGATTTTATGAAATCGATGAAGAAACCTCGGTCCTATCACTTCTTATCTGATTTGATCTGATAGTCAAACTTTGGATCGTTTAGGTTCTAATTAGATTTTAATTAGATGAAATTAGATGATCGGACTCAATCTAAACTGTTGAAATATGGTATTCATATTCTTTCTAATTATTGAAATTGATTCTGTATAGGATTATGGATGTTTGATCATGGGATATCGCGATATGATCTACGAACAGAATTTTTGAAAGAAAATTTATAGAATTATATGGATTTATTGGAATACATTCGAGGTAAGTAATGTTTCACTTTTTTTAGATTTATCGATAAATTATAATATATTTTTCTAACATGATTTGTGAAATGATGCATGAATTGGATAAATGGTATTTTGTTATGAAAATATCTTATTTGAAATGTTATGATGAAGCATGATTGAACATATTGATTCCATGATGCATTATATTGATTGATTTTGATACTACATGATTATATATTTTATTATCGAAATTAGAATATGAAATATGATTTATAAAAAATTATGATATAAGAAACATTATGAATTGACAACCTGACTATGTAAAGGATCCTGCCAATAGGGGCATATACGTTGGCAATTGATTTATCCTGAGGGTTTATGTCGCCAGAGAGACCAGCGACAAACCGCCAGAGAGACCAGCGGTTCCGAAGGACTTTGCTACCAGATGATTCGCAGCTCACCGCAAGAAGATACGCGGTGTTATGACCCTGCCACAGAGAAAATATGGTCATAGCTCATGGTTGACGAAAAGAATTGAAGAACGAAAAAAATTGAAATCTCGAAAGAAACTTAAATTTTTGAAAAAGAAATGAATTTGACATGAATTATATTGTATAATTGGAAATTGATTTTGAATTAATGAACTCTATATGCTTATTTTCTATAAATAATTATTTACTTAAATACCTGATGAAATCTATTGAGAAGTGATCATTGCTTACTGGGCTGTCTAGCTCATTACCTCTTATTTTACTATTTTTATAGATGTTAAAAAATTAAGATGATATAAGATATGAATGAAAGAGTGATCATAAGCAGAATCTTTATACTTTTATTTTCGATTGAAAGTCTTATTGAATTTGATGTAAGGACTATGAATCATTGTTGAATTTATTGAAACATTAAAAAAAAATTTAGGTCTTATATTTTGGATTTAAATTATTGACTAATTATTCTGCTGTTATTTTAGGATAATATGATAAGATGCCTTGCATGCTTATGGGAAGAGTTTTCTATGAGTATGTGGTGGTTGCCATGATCCTCGATTCACAATCTCGGGTCGGGGGCATGACAATCAGCATCCTCTTTCTTTCTTGATGGAAGATCATTAGTTTCATCAAAAACTATATGAATTGACTCTTTCACTACTAGTATTTTTTTATTAAATACTCTAAAGACTTTGCTAGAAGTGGAATAGCCAAGAAAGATAGCTTCATCAGATTTAGCATTAAATTTGCATAAACTATCTTTACCATTATTCAAAATAAAATACCGACAATCAAAAATATGAAAATAACCTATATTAGGTTTTCTACTTTTCCATAATTCATAAGATATTTTTTTTAAAATAGGTCTTATTAAAGTATGATTTAAAATGTAACATGCTGTGTTAATTACCTCTGCCCAAAAATATTTTGGGAGTTTACTTTCACATACAATGGTACAGACCATTTCTTCTAGGGTTTTATTTTTTCTTTCAATAACTTTATTTTGTTGTGGTGTTCTAAGTGCTGAGAAGTTATGATCTATGCCTTTTTCATCATAAAATTTTTCAAAATCTTTATTTTCAAATTTGGTGCTATGGTCACTTTGTATAGAAATAATTGACAATTTTTTTTCATTCGAAACCTTTCGACAAAACTTAGAGAATGCTGAAAATGCTTCATCCTTAGAAGCTAAAAATAAAACCCAAGTAAAATATAAAAAATCATCAATAATTATAAAATCATACTTTTTTCCTCCTAGACTAGTTGTCCTTGTAGGACCAAATAAATCTATATGTAGTAGTTCTAAAGATTTAAAAGTTGAAATAATATTTTTAGATTTAAAGAAAACTCTTATTTGTTTACCTAATTGACATGCATCATAAATTTTATCTTTGTCAAATTTAATTTTTGACAAACTAAAAATCAATTTTTTTTTTATGATTTTAGAAAGTGTGTGCATACTAATATGTGCCAGCCTACGGTACCAAAGCCAACTAGTCTCATTAATTTTAGCATTTATGGCCACAAGAGATTACATGGTTTGTAAAGATAGATTATCCAAATCAACCATGTATACATTACCATGCCTATGTTCAATGAATCTAGTGCTAACATCAGACGAACTAGTTACAATGCACATACATAATTCAAAAATTACTTTATAATCTTTATCATATATTGACTAATACTTAAAAGATTATGCTTAAGACCATCTACAAATAATATATTTTCAATACAAATGGAGGGAGTGATACCAATGTTATCAATACCGATGATCTTCTCTTTGTCATTATCTCCAAAGGTGACCATCCCTCTATTCTTGGCTTCCAATGTGATGAATTCAGATTCATCACTAGTCATGTATCTTGAGCATCCACTATCAAGATACCACTTCTATTTTATTGCTTGAAATGTAAGACACATCTGCACACATAAAATCAAGTTTTAACCTTAGGTATCCAAGCTAACTTAGATCCTTTGGAGTTAGTCACAATGGTTCTTTTTGAAACTCATATTTTCTTAATATTTCTATCATCAACTTTATTTGATATATATGAATAAGCTTTATGCCCTATTTTGCCATATTTAAAACAGTAATATTTGATAATTTTTTTATAGATGCATTGATAAAAATATTTTTCAAAAACTTTTATTTTCTAAGAGTGTTATAGCCAAGTCCGACTTTATCATATATAGCTTTTTAACTATTAATGATCATCTAAAGTTTGTTTGAACTTAATGTAAATCTATCAACTATAGGCTTTAACTTGGTTACCTCTTCTTTTAGTTTTTGATTTTTTTTTACAAGAGTTTTATTTTGGCTTAAAAATTCATCTTTTTCTTTTAATAGGGACTAATTCTTTAGTTCTATTTTTTTTATTTTTGTTAACAACTTCTTCTTTTTCTTTAGTTAATACTTGATTTTTTTAATTTTAGATTTTTATTTTTTATTCTTAATTCTTTTAGATCATCCAAAAGTTCATGAAAAGCTTCTAGCAGTTCATCATAAGTAAATTTATTGAGTTTCGAAAGATACCTCATTTTCATGTGCTATAAGGCACAGGTTGGCTTCTTCATGAGATTTTTCATTTGTGGTGGAGTCATCACTGTCGCTCCATATAACCAACATAGCCTTTTTCTTCTTGAACTTCTTTTGACCTTTCTTGAGCTAGGGGCATTTTGATCTGAAGTGGCCCAGCTTCTTGCACTCATAACAAATGATGGGCTGATCCTTTTCTTTTTCTTTACTCGACTCTCCCTTAGTTGGTGGTCTTCTCTTGATCTCTTGTCTCTTTCTCCTCATAAAGCATCTAAATTTTCTGATGATCAGGGCCAAATCTTCATCTTCTTCACTATTGTCTGATTTTTCTGTATCTTCTTCTTCCTGAGTTGCCGACTTGAGAGTAATAGTCTTCTTTCTTCTTGTTTCCTTCTCAGAGTGTTGCTTTATGGTCAGTTCGTGAGTCATAAAGAATCCAAGAAGCTCCTCCAATGGTAGAATATTTAAATCCTTGACTTTTTAGATTGCAGTGACCTTTGCCTCCCACAATCTTAGTAAGAATCTGAGCACTTTTCTCACAAGATCACTGTTAGAATAATATTTGCTCAGACTTTTTAAACCATTTATAATGTTAGTGAAATGGATGAACATTTGAGTTATTGACTCTTCAGGTTCCATTTTAAATAGTTCATAGTTGTGCACAAGTATATTTATCTTAGACTCTTTTACTTGGTTTGTACTTTCATGTATGACTTCTAACCTATCCTAAATTTTTTTAACAAAATTGTATGTAAAAATATGATTAAATTTATTTACATCTAAAGTATAATATAAAATATTCATAATTTTAGCATTGAGCTAAGCCATTTTCTTATCAAATTCATCCCATTCACCTTCTGACTTAGGGAGAGACACACCATCAATCAATTTACTGAGTGTGTGTGGTCTATTTACTATGATACTCCATATATTATTGAAAAATATATCTTAAAGCCTATCATCTAAGTGGTAGATGATTGAAATTAGTATATAAATTATCTAATAATAATAGTTATTTGGCAGGTTCATCATAAAAGTTCTATCTTTCTTAAATAAACTCCTAAATTATGATGAAGTCCTTAGAACTATAATCAATCGATAAAGGAGGATTTATCGGATGGTTTTTAAATTGTTCACGATCAAATGATAAGTTATTAACAAGGACGATAACTTATCAAGTGTAGGTCGCTATATGCCATATGCATTGGTTGTCCTCGTAATCAAGTGGTATGGAGACACTGGTATGGCATCCAGGTGAGATGTAGGAGTACATTTGCATTGAACATAACCAATATAACACTCTACTATCAAGAGTAGTTAGCTAAGGCCAATGGGTATAAGTGTCCCTCTGACCTGAGATCACCATGGTGACTTGCAAGCAACTCACTGTGCTTTGGTGCCGGACTGCCTATATTTTTAATATAGGTTCGAAAAGTTTTTGGATACAGTCAAGCACTCGTGAAGTTGGTGTATGAGTCAAGATGAGATTGACCACTCCTGATTAACTTCAGGAAGAGAATGTCTCGCTGTATTTCAATTTAGCAAAATCTAGGCCTGGATAATCCTCGTGAGGAGTCATGGGATTTGCAAAATTTTGAGACACAATAGAGATGACTTATATGAGTGATTGACAGCATACTCGAAGTCATCTTGAGTATTATTGATCAAAAGGATGAATTATACGGTAACCATGGGTCAGAATTCTTAGAATGTTGCTTTGCATACATTCGACCTATCCGAACTTCAGAAACCATTGCTAGATGGTTACTTCGACTGGTACAGAAATTGATTCCTGTACTATCAGCTTAGGTTCAAACCTATAAGATATCACATATAAGAGCTTGTAACCTAATCAGATGGTTAATCGATGATTGAGAATCATTCTAATGTTAACGATCAATGTGATTGATATTTGACCTAATGCAAGTATTGCAGGAGGATCGATTAGCAATTGGATTGCTAAATGGCTCAATCTAATTAAGCAATTATGTTGAGATCAAGTCTAATTAAATTTGATTCAATTAGAATTAGTTTGAATTTAATTGGATTAAGTCTAATCAGTTTGTTGGATAAGCCAGTTGCAAGAGAGAACAAGTCCTAGTTCGACTAGGACTTGTATGCACCTAATTCTTAATTAAGTTAGGATTTAAATCAGAATTAAATATGGTTTAATCTGATTTAATAAGACTCTTAGTTAGACTAGGATCACCATTAATTAGATTATAATTAATTTGGATTGGGTTCAAAGTGTTTGACCTAATCTACATAAGAATCCTAGTTAGACTAGGACTCCATCTCTTCTCTTGCGCCACCTAAGAAATCTCAAGCCCATGCCCACTAATTAATTTTTAGATATTTTTTTATGATATCCATACCCAAAGAATGTTATCTCACACTATTTATTCTAAAGATTTGAATCAAATTTGATTTGATTCAATATGGAAAGAGATTTGGCTAATTATGGAAAGTGTTTTAGGTTTATCCCCTTTGTTTGAAAGAGTCCCTCTTCACAAGGACTCTTCCCTCCTCTCATGCGCCAACTTCCTCCATCCTTATCCCTTCTTTTTGTCACCCCTTTTGAGGTTATTTTCATGCTCTCCACAAAATTTATGAGGCAAGGGGCATCCAAGACTTGGATGCCCCATGGACTCCTTGTTAGACTAGGTTTTATGACCTAGTCCACCATATATAAAGTTGCCACCCCATATGAGATGAAATAGGCAGTCAAAAATTGGTGAAAAATAGATAGAAAAACTATAGGAGAAAGAAGATGGCATGGGTGGTTTGAGGCACCAAAATCCTTGGAGGAGAGTCTTCTATCAAGAGATCAAAAGTTGATATCTTGTAGAGAGAAAGGTAAGAGAAAAGATTGTCTTCTCTCATTATTTTTTTTCATATTATTCTCTCTTTATCTTTTATATTTTTTATGTGATAAAATTTGAGAGAGAAATAGGATGGAATGGGTGGTTTGAGGCATCAAATTCCTTGGAGAAGAGTCTTCTATTAAGAAATCAAAAGTTGATGTCTTGTAGAAAAAAAGATAAGAGAGAAGATTGTTTTCTCTTATTATTTTCTTTTCAGATTATTCTCTCTTTATTTTATATTTTTATATGATAAAAATCTGAGAAAGAAAGAGGTATGGCATGGTGGATCCATGTTCCAATGAGTTGGTGTATGGTGATCTAATTTTGGACATGATCTAATCATGTTCTGATGAGAGAAGAAGAAGAAAAGAAGGTCTTCTCTTAAGATTTCTTTTAGAACCCTTCTTCTTCATAAATCATGAGATTTTTCTATGAAAAAAATTTGATATCATAAGATCTAAAAATTTGAGAAATATCTAGAGAAGAAGGTCTTCTCATGTTCTAGCATAGAGATGTTCTCAGGACATCAATCGTTGATGTACTGAAAGAGAAGATCTATCTTCTCTTAGGACCTTTTTATATTACATATTATTTTAGATTTTAGGGAGGTCAAAGGGTTTGACTTCTCCCTTATTCCTCCTCATATTCTTCATCTCTTGGAATGTCCAAGAGATTCAAAGAATATTTTTAGATTAACCATCCAGAGGGATCTGCAAGAAGCTAGCACTTCGAGCGGATCTTCGTTCGACGAACCTTCGATTTTGTTACAGCCTCGTGTGGATCACCTATAGAGGTCGGATGCGTGTGCGGCTCCAAAAACAATAAAGAAAATCAACCACAGAGTTCTTGACCTACATGAAGGTAAGAGATCTGATCTCTTCTCTTATCTAGATGTGATCTAGGTTTTAGATCTAAAACTATTTTAGATCTAGGATATTGATTTGATCAATACCGAAGCTTTTATTTTTTTAATTTATAAATGCAATATGACATGTTATAGATCCTAATTGTAGAGTTTAGTAATTTGATTACATATATTTATAGATTAAACTATTTAATTTACATGTTCTGATGCGTTATATTTCAAAAATATTTTGAAATTCATGCATAAAATCCTGCACCTTTTCGAACGCATATCATAGTCAAGTACTTGAATAAAAATTCTCATCCGAGCTATCCAATAGGTGTAGTTTGATCTATTAAAAAATAAAGATCAGTTTGTGGATTGCCCCTTGACTAGTAATGTACCAAATTGGGCTGCCACTGACCTTTGGCTCTTGATGGTTAAATCAAGCAAGGGCTAGAGCATTGAGCTCTGATACCACTTGTTGCTAAAATATGGAGCCAAAGAGAGGGGATGAATTGGATCTTTTTAAAATTTTTAAGATTAGTGTACTCAAGTAATATGCTAAAGTGTTGAGTGGAGTAAATTGATTAGCGATGAGAGTGAAATCAAACTCAAAAGAAGGGTAAGCAAGTAAAAAACATAATGAATAAGTAAAGAGATGCAAGCACAACAAACACAAAATATTTATAGTGGTTTGGTGCTAACTTTGCACCTACATTCACTCTCCAGGTCCTCACTTGGGAATTCAATCCACTAAAAGGATTTCAAAGATACAACATATCGGACAACTCTGACCCTTGCTATCCAAGCAAGAACACTTATTTTTCAGATGCAAGCCAACCCTCAACACTCTAATTTCAGGTTCGGATTAATCTATCTGAGTTTTGAAACCCCCCAAAACTCAAAAAATCAAATACAATATGAGAAAAATAGGGTGCAAAAAATTCAGCACAATATCTCCTTAAATAAACACAATAAATGCAATTGAAATATAAAAATTAAAAGGAAGAAGCTTTTGCTAAACACCCTCAATGAATTGCACACTTGACTGCAGCTAGAGAGTGGTTGGTGAGTTGATTGAATGCTTCTTTTCCTCTCTTTAGGGCTTGTTTGAGCTTTTCTCAGATGTGAACTTGAATACTTGCAAAATTTATAATTTTTTACTTTAAGAGAGTATTTATAGTCACTATTTACTCTTAAGAATATCTTAGTATTGGTTTAGAGCTGTTAGAGAGTATTTAATGTACATTAAATACATCAAAAATAGATTGAAAATTAGTCGTTATGCGTGCTCACCAAAATGGGACGTCCCATGGGGCTCCCCACTGGCAATGGGACATCCCATGGGATGTCCCAATTGGTCAGATAAAAAATTTAGCTTTCTATTTTGATCTCAAGATCTCAGGGGTCATTCCATATGGGTCGTCCCATTGCATGGGTCATCCCATATAGGTCATCCCACTGCGTGCCATGAGTCAAAACAATATGTGTCGGCTACCCAATGAAAGGGGATGACCCAAATGGATCATCCTATTTTGTACCAATCTAGTTTTTCATGCATTTAAGGATCAAAATTTATCAGAATACTTTCAAATACTCTCAAATGGATTCAAATTAATTTGATACTCTCAAGAGGCTTCAAAACTTCTTCAAATTGCAGAAACTTCAACTTTGGCACACTTGATGAGACTTTTCAGACCCAATCTTTTGGACTACCTGAAACATCATAAAAATATTTTCCAAAGATAAAAAAACTCATTAGTAGTCTTCTCAAATAGTTTGTGATCATCAAAATCAATTCTTGGAGTAACAAGTTGGATATAAATAAAATCAAATTAGATCTAATTTTTTCTCTCCTTCTTGGTCCATGAGATGGACACAAAAGGTTCTTCTCTACCTTTTCAAGATTTAATCCAAAGATTAGACAAGAAAGAAAGAAGAAAGAGATTAAATCTCTTATCTTCTTTAGTAAATCTTGGATTTTCTTTTGAGAAAAAAAAAGTAAAAAAAAAATCTGATGTGATCTGATTTCATCATCCTTCTATAAATCTATTTGTTAGATGTATGTCCTAGAAGCCAGATTGGCCGACACTTGTAATATTTTCTTAAGACATATTTTGTAATATTAACTTATAAGTAATAAAATTAGATTTCTTTTCATTTAGATTTATGTTATTAAGTATCTCTAAATTGTCCATTGAGTTAATGATTATAGTGACACATATTCTCAAGAGTTAAGAATTTGAGATATGTGTCATTATAATTAATTCATAAATTACTCCCGATCATAGGATCATTATAGGGACAGTGTTTAATCCAAGGAGATGGGTGCACAATCACTTCTTTAGGGTAGATGAGCCTTGAATCTATGATGTAGAGACACCGGAGTGAGAGTGTAAGTGCATGTTAGGAACAAGGGTACTAAGCATGGCCAAACACGAGTAGTCACTAGGATGTCTATCTGCTCGTCAGTGACTAACTTGATACTGTGGTAGTGTGACTAGTTCTTTGACTTGTGGTGCCTCGATTGTTCATAGTGAAGTTGCTATAGTTTGACTACATTGTAACTCGATCTCCTACCTATATGGAGTCTTGAGGTGTGATTGACTGTAGTAGACTCACTATAGAAATCGGATGCACACCAAAATGAGATCTATCGACCTTGGTAGATGAGGAGTAGTCCTATGTAGATCATAAAGCAGAGTTCTAAAGCCCATGGCTATGGTAGTGTGAAAAATAGAAAAAAAATTTATTGAGTTTCATATTAGACTCGAGTCAATTAATTCTAATATATGATAAGAATCAGGTTTAATGAGTTATCCTTAACCTATGTCTTATTGGGACTCATGATAAAAGAATCGAATCACACGGTAACTGTACTTAGAGGTTCATCTTTTAGTTCTGTTAGATTGCCACCACATACTGCTAGATGTCACTGGTGGATCGTGAGACTAATTAAGAATCATTTTGATGATCAATGATTTTTAATTGGCTGAATTGGAAAGAGTTTCGATGATGTTGCTGATGGAGATCACAATATATCTTACTACCAGACAAAATTAGACCTATGCGGTAACATAAATAAGGGTATTGATCTAGGATTACACAATTGGGCTAAGTGTAGACCAATTGGGTTAGGACTAATTAAGTCCTAGCTTTGGGTTTAAGAAAGCCATACTAGTGTATAGTTAAACCCATTCTCTCCTACTTGATTTGGGTTTCCTATTAGATTGTATTGAGAAATATGTCCCAAAGCCAACCGTTAGACGATTGTGCTCATCTTGTAAATTATATATAAATTTTTATTAATAAAAATTATTTGATATTTTTATTATAAATTATTCATCTTTGAACTCCTGTGTTGTAATGAAGTCCTTAGGACTATAATTAATTGACAAAGGAGGATTTGTCGTTAAGTTCTTAAAAATATTCGCGATCAAATGATATGCTATTAATAGGATGATAGCATTATCGAGTATAGATCGTTGCATGCTATATGAGTTGGTTGTCTTCTTAATCAAGGAGTATGGAGACACTGTTGTGTCATACAGATGGAATATAGGAGTACATTCGCATCGAACGTGACCATGTGCCAAGCATTCTGCTGTCAAGAGTAGCTTATGAAGGATATGGGTATAAGTATCTCTCCGACCCGAGACCATCATGGTGATTTATAAATAACTCACTGTACTTTAGTACCGGACCATCCATCTGAGTTTCTAACTCAATGATGGAAGGTTACTGGGTGCAGTCAAGTACTTATCAAGTTGGTGTGTGAGTCAAGATAGAATTGATCCCTCTGAATTAGTAGGAGATATACATTAGTGTATTTTAATTTAGTAAAATCTTGGCTAGGATAATCCATGAGATAGATTTGAAAAGTTAAAATATAATGTGGTCGACTAAATTAGGATTGACAGTTAAATCCTAGGTCACCTTGAGTATTTGGGTCAAAAGAATAAATTATACGGTAATCATAAGCTAGTAGGTTCTAGAAGTTTGCTTTGCAATACTTTGACCTATCCGATCGTCGGATCATCATTGCTAGATGGTTACATCGATTGCTATAGAAAGTTATTCCTATACTATTGACTTAGGTTTGAACCAATGAGGTCACACATATTAGAAGATTTAATCAGATCTGATGGCTGAAGAGTCCAATTAGATTGTGACTCTGGTGAAGAGTCCTACTCGGACTAGGACTCTAGGGGAGAGTTTCACTGGAACTGAAAATCTACTATTTTTGAAGAATTAATTAGTAATTAGATTACTAATTGATTTAATTTGATTGAGCAAAGAGCTTTGTATCAAGTCTAATTGAATTAGATTCAGTTCGACTCTGATTGGATTTGATATGATCGAGCTCGATTATAACAAAAATTTGATCCTGATTTGATTAAGATTTTAACTTGGCTAATTTTAATTAGATTAAAAATTTGATGAGATATTTAGGTTTCTAATTAGATTAAGTTTATTTCTATTAGTGGGTTCAATCCAAATTTGATTTGGATTAGAAATGAATTAGAAATGAAGAGTCTAAGTCAAACTAGGACTCTATCCTTATCTCCTGCGCTACTCCTAAACCTATGCCAATTTCTCCTCATCTAATTGGATTTGGGTTATAATTTTTGGTATCATGATAGAGGGTCAAATAAGAGTGGATGGTAATAACTAATGAGTCATAATATTATCTCTTGCCTAATTCGAATGCGATCTGAATTAGAGATAAGAGGTAAATTAGGAAATAATTTTTTCATATATAAAATATTGTTAGGACCATATTATTTTTTTTCTTATTTTTCTTGGAGAATTCATTGGTGTGTAAGACTCCAAAATCCTTTTTAATATTTTAATAACTTTTTTGGAATTTTTTGAGATGCCAAAAGGAGGTTTTGGCATTGACTCTTGGTGCCATTCCTTGAAAAGCCCTAATTCCTAGTCTATAAAAAGGGGTCCTCCCTCTTGGACATCCCATGATCAATTTCTTACTAGTTTTTATTTTTAGAGCCTCTTCTCCTCCTCCTCTTGATCCTCTCTTGCTTTGGAGTGTCCAAGGTACTTGAAGAAAGAGGAACAAATCAGCTGTCGAAGTTGCTTGCAGGCTAACACCTCCAAGTCCCTGATCTGTGTCTGTCTTCACATGGATCTTCCTATAGAGACCAGATGACTCCGTGTAGCTGTGAGTGACCTGAAGAATACCTTCTCCAACTATTAGACTAGAGTAGATTAAGTTCAAATTTATTTGGTAACGATCTCTAACTTGTTTCGATTCCTATGGTAGATCTAATAGTTGATCTAGAATTTCAGCATCGATGAGATCGATGCAATTTTTATTTTCAGATCTAAAGTGTATATTTTCATATCAAAGATTATGATATGGTAGTCTAAGATAGGATCTTATATATATGATTAAGATTAAATCATTTAATCTTTTATTTTTACTGCATAAAATTTTAAAATTGCATGTACTGCACTACCGCATATTTTCTTCAACTGGTATTAGAGCATGGTTGTTTTGATGTGAATCAATATGATGTTAGATCTGATTTTTTTATTTAATCTAATTATTTATAATTTAAATTAGATCTAAATTAATTTATTTTTAGATCTAATTATTATTTATTTAGATTAGATATTCTGAGTAGCAAAGTACTCAGATTGGGTAATCACCAGGCCATTCGGTCATAGGAGCAAGTAGGATTTCATGACCCTCTCCTCCCATTCAATGGGGTGCTCTTCATGATGTGTAAGGGTGCCACTGTGAGGTCCCATGAAGAAAAAAGTGAAAAGAAAAAATTTACTTTCTTGAAAAGCCCTACATCTTGAAATCCTAGGTGGTGTTGTATGTGATGCATGTTGCGAAGAAACTAGTTACATCTAATCTTGATTAATCAAAATTATTTTGATTAAAAATCATAAAAATTTAGATTTGATCTAAAAAATTTTATGATGATGTAAAAAATTTACATAAAAAAATTATTTTTAAAATCTTAACCATGTTGATGCAAAACTTAATTAAGAATTAAGTATTAAACCTAATAGATCTAGAATTGTGATTTAGATCTAATGACATTGCATAAGACATGGGGCATGGGTAAGCTCAAATCAGGTCTTTCTTTTTAATTGGATTAGACCTAAGGTTAGAATCAAAGAATTGATTGACCGTGTAGAGAAATTGATTAAGTCTAACCAAATATTGAATTAGATTAATTAGAATTTTTCTAGTATAATAGTTGTAGATAGTCAAGTCCATGTCTTTGATTAGACCAAATGGATCTGGATTGTGGCTCAGTGGTTGAACCCGAATCATTAGGTTGGTCAAATCAAAACTAGTTAACCAATTGGTGTCTAAGGTAACTTTGGCATTTCGATTGATGGTTTTTAATTGAAAGCAGCTTACCTAGCTATTTCAATGGTGTCTAAGGCAAGCTTAGCAGACCCTCCCACCGATCTCACTTATCTGGCCAATTTGGTGAACTAGAGTTTGGTTAGATCACTAAGTGATTCGAGTTAGCCATGTTATTAAGGTTGATCAGTGTGACTGATCTAGGTGCTAATTCAATCAATATGACCTAATCCGATTCAATGACTTGGTGAAATCAGTGGGAGAATTATGGTCTACTAATTGATTTTTTCTTCTCTCTTCTTCTCTAAACTAACTAAATTTTCTAAATTATTAGGTCCCTAAAATGAGCTAGTTATGGTGATAACTAGATCATATGCTTCCATTAAAATGAATGATAATGGGTTCATTATTTATGATTGACATTGTAGGCACCATCCATCTAGTGTTTATTCTGATTGACAGAATTATCATTCATCATATGATGACTCTGTTGAACTATCTGATGATGGTTGGGTTGATCGAGCCATCTTCGGGCCTAATCACTCATTGGTTAGAATCATTGAATAGGTTCATGTTAATGGTTTGACCTAATCAAAATTTTCAGTGGAGGCCCATTGCCTACTGAAATAAAATTTGGGGCTAAATTAAATACTAAAAGTTATTTGAAAAAATAATTGGTTGAAAACCTACCCATAGGTGCATGTGGGTTGATCGATCCATCCTCGGGCCATATGTAGTCTGTGTGTATTTTAGTATCCACTAAGGACTTAAGGCAATTTCTCAAATTGGAGGTAGAGACTATCAATTCGTATAAAATAGTGGAATAACCTTTAGACTAAAGTCCAAATCTTTAGGATTAATAAATTTATATACTAATTAGATTTTATATTTTTTTTGTGTGTGCAGATATCACCTCAAACTTATCGCTCCGATCACTATTGGACAGTGAGAAGCTTATCGGATCGAATTTTGATAATTGGTATCGAAAGTTAAAGATAGTCCTGGAGCACGAGAGGATCATTTATATGATAATAGATCCGACACCTGAGGTGTCTGCTCCCAATGCCCGAGGCACGATCCGAGACACTTATTTGAAGTGGCTCAATGATCGCACCATGGTTCGTTGCATTATGCAGGCCTCTATGAACGACGAGTTCAGTCAAAAATTTGAATAGGCTTAGCCAGAGAAAATGCTTCAAGTGTTGAGAGATTCTTTTGGTATTTCTGACGATGTTGAGTAGCACAAGACTAGTTACATCATTTTTAACATCGAGATGAGGGAGGGTGCATCTGTTACCGATCATATATTGTCCATGATCAAGTAGATTGAAAAACTGAGCAAACTCGACTTCCCCTTGCATGAACAACTGAGGAAAGATGTGTTCCTGAACTCCCTACTCAAGTCCTACCTACCGTTTCTTAGTCATTTCAGAATGATGAAGCCTTTAGTCAACTACCACAGTCTATTGGATTTGCTACAGACTTTTGAGAAGGATCATCAGCTCCATAAGGAGACGGTGAATCTAGTGAGAGGATCTTCTTCAGGTAGTCATCATCCCTTTAAGAAAGAAAAAAGAAGAAGAATAAGAAGGTGCCTGGTGCTGGAAGTCAGTTCCAAAAACTCAAGATCAAGGCTGATCAAAGTCGGACAGAGTACTTCTTTTGCAAAAAGCAGGAGCACTGGAAGAGAAATTATCCTCAGTATATCACTTCTCTTGACTCGAACAGGCCAAAGAAGAAGCAATCAGTTGCTGGACAAGGTACTTATGTGATAACACCTTGTAACTTCTCTCTTTTTGATACAATGATCTGGGTATTGGATACCGATAGTCCTATTTATATTTGTAATTCATTGTAGGGTCTTCAGGTTATTAAGAGATTTGGAGATGGTGAGAGATTTCTGAACGTTGGAGATGAAAGATCAGTTTCAGTTCAAACTTTAAGAATCATCAAGCTTGTATTCGAGTTTCGTTATATTATTCTTGATGAGTGTCGTTACTGTCCTAGTTTTCTTTTAAATGTTATTTCTGTTGGCCTCTTGGCCAATTTTAATTATGAAATTTCAATAAAGAAAAACTTTTGTAATATTATTTTGAATGGTGTTACAAGTTTGCATGGACAGTTGAACAATAGTATTTATATTGTATCTAAGCCTAATGTAATATACATTTCAAATAAATATCCTAGAATAAATGATGTCACAGATGCCTACCTTTGGCATTGTAGGCTAGGTCATATCAATAAGAACAGGATGAACAGGTTAGCTTAAGAAGGGATTCTTGATAAAGATGATTATAAATCGTTACCTACCTATGAGTCTTGTTTGCTTGGAAAGATGGCCAAGTCACCTTTTACTTGAAAAAGTGAACGAGCCAGTGATGTGCTGGGTTAGATGCATACTGATGTATATGGACTCATGAGCACATGTGCCAGAGGAGGGTATAGCTATTTTATTTACATTCACAGATTACCTATCTAGGTATGGGTATGTCTACTTGATGAAACACAAGTCTGAATCATTTGAAATGTTCAAATGGTTCTGTAATGAAGTAGAGAAACAAACTGAAAAAAATATTAAAACTCTTCGATCTGATCTAGGAGGTGAATATCTCTCTAGTAAATTTTGGACATATCTAGGAGAGAATGGGATTCTCTCCCAATAGATCCCTCTAGGGACACCACAACATAATGGCATCTCATAAAAGAGAAATCAAACTTTGTTGGACATGATTCAGTCGAAGATGGGGTTTGCAACTCTGTCGATCTTCTTTTAGAAATATGTACTTGAAACAGCCTATCTTGTACTCAATAATATTTCAAGCAAGCCAGTTAGTAAGACACCATATGAGATATGGTCAGAACGTAGGCCGAACCTCTCTTACTTTAGGATCTGGAGGTGTCCAGCTTATGTTAAATGATTATAAACTAACAAGCTCAGCCGTAGGTTCGATAAGTGTAATTTCATAGGGTATCCCAAGGAAATGAGAGGATATTACTTTTACCTGTCTGTTGAACAAAAGGTGTTTATCAGTAGTAAGGCACACTTTTTGAAAAAAAAAATTGTTAGTGAAAGAATAAGTGCCTCTAAAATCGAACTTGATGAAGTTCGATAAGTAGAAGAACCAACATTAATGATTGAATCTAAATCGGATTTGATGAGAACAAATTCGGAGCCCAACACACAAACATATTTAAGGTGATTGAAGGAACCAGATCTAAGATTTCAAAGTTAGATCTTGAAACTTTTTCAAGATCAAGCAGTGGAAGACTAAAATAAATCAAAATTTATCTTATAAAATCAGAGAATTTCTAGATCTAAGATCCTATTACATGATTATTACATGGCATTAAATCAAAAATTAAAATATAAAGAGCAAGAACTACATGTTGATCATATCAACATATTTCTATACTACATCTAATGTATGTAAAATATAATAGATCAGATCTATTACCTTGCAAGTTAGATGTTCTAACTTTGCTGAACTGGGCTTGAGGATGATGTTGCGAGCCGCACATACGTTCGGTCTCTAGGAGTCATCCACATGAGCCCACGAATCACAGTCAGAAGTCCTAGTCCAGAAAATCAGCACAGTATGCTAGTACTGCACTGATCCTTCTTCGATGGTCGATTAGATGCCTCCTTCTTCTTGATTAAGACTCTTCCAAAGATGAGAAGTAGGAGAAAGAGTTTTAGATCTGAGATACTCTCAGAAAACTCAAGATGGAGGAAGGGAAGAGGTGAACACAGCAACCCTAGAAGAAGACCCTCTTCTTCTTCTCTTTTCTCTCACCTAGACACCTAGTCTTGTGTCGATTGTATCTTCATGCCCCAACCTTCTTTCTCTCTGATTTTTGCACACCCCAAAGGTCTCTCCCTTCTCTATTTTTTACAAAAATTTTATGAAGAAATTTATTTTAAATAGAGAGATATGATAGAGTCCTTGTCTAGGTCAAATACCTAGTCAAACATTATCCAAACATGGCAAGATAAGGGGCGCCCAACTCTTGGGCACCTCCTCTTTCTTTTTGTGCATGGACTACTAGCAAAGGGCACATATTATGTGCCATAAAAATCATAAAAATTTCAAAAAAAATCTGAATAAAATCAGTGCCATAAGAAAAGAGTTTTGGTTTCCTAAAACTCTATCTCATAGAATTTGAAATCCAAACTAATTCCTACTTTGACTTGATCCACAACCACTTTCCATGTAAGAGAAAAAGAGAGGAAAGTTTTGGGTGTGTGTGAAGATCTGGAAGAGAAGTTTTGTAGCACAAAATAAGAGAGAGTGGGTGTGGGGTAAGAGAGATTGGGCGTGGGGCCTAAATTGGTGCAAGATGGAATCTTAGTCTTATTAGGATTCAATCTATGTCTTGTTCCAATCTGGTTTCTCAAACCAAAACCAAATCAACCCAATTAAAATAGATCTTAACCTAATTAAAAATATAATTTAATCAAATTAAATTATATTTAAATTAGATTTAATTTTTTAATCAAATTAAAAATTAGGTTGACCCAAGTCCTAATTGAACTAGGACTAATTTTTCCTTGCACTTGGCTTATCCAATAAATCAATTGGACTTAATCCAATCAAGCCCAAACTAAATTTAATTAAATCATATTCAATTAGACTTAACTCAATCCATTAGTTTAATCAAATTAAGTCAATTAGCAATCAAATTGCTAATCGATCCTCCTGCAACACTTGCACTAGGTTAAATATCAATCATATTGATCGTTTAACCCTAGAATGATTCTTAATCGTTGATCAACCATCCGATAGGATCGTGAACTCTAATATGTGTGACCTCATAGGTCTGAATCTAAGTCAGTAGCATAAAAATAAATTTTTATACCAATTGAAGTGACCATCTAGTAATGGTACCCGACGGTCGGATAGGTCGAATGTGTAGAACAACATCCTTAGAACCCATGCGGATATAGTTTCCATATAATTTATCCCCTTGACCAAAATACTCATAGGATACCTCAGAATTAAATTGTCAACTCTGATCAGGTTGTCGATATTGTATTTCAAAATATCAAATCCATCTGATGGATTATCCTGGTCAAAGTTTTGCTAAATTGAAATACAGCGACCCATTCTTCTCCAACTCTTGGAGTGGTCAATCTCATCTTGATCGCACTCTGACTTTGCAAGTACTTGACTGTGCCCAGAAGCCTTCCATCACTGAATTAGAAATTCAATTAGTCCAATACCTAAGCACAGTGAGTTGCTTGTAAGTCACTGAGGTGATCTCAAGTCTAAGGGATACTTATACCTATATCCCATCAAAGACATTCTCGACAGTAGAATGCTTTGGAGTTAGTCACGTTCCATGATGATGTATCCTTACATCTCATCTGTATGTCATACCAGTATCTTCACACTCTTTTGTTAAGAGGACAACCAACCCATATGGCCTACAGTGACCTATGCTCGATAGAAGCTGTCGTCCTTATTAACAGCCTATCGTTTGGTAGTGAATAGTTTTAAAGACTAATCGATAAATTCTCTCTTTATCAAACCTAAATAGTCCTAAGAACTTCATCACAACAATGGAGTTCATTAGAAGATGAAAACTTGTGATGAAAATATCAAAAATATATTTTATTTATTAACAAATCAATTACAATACAAGGTTGCTCAACCATCAACAGGCTGACGATTGGCTTTTGGGATATATTTTCTAACAGTGATCTGATAGAGTACCACATCAATCGGATAAATACTTAGGTTTTTTGGTTCGGGATGGAGATCCTATTGAACTCGATGAGAACAATGAGGATCCGATCACCTACATGGATGCAATGCAGAGGTCTGACTCTGAAAAATGGCTTGAAGCCATGAAATTCGAAATAAAGTTTATGAAGGTTAATGATATATGGACATTGGTTGACCCACCTGAAGAGGTTAAATCCATAGGGTGTAAGTGGGTCTTCAAGAGGTAGAGGGCATAGACAGAAAGGTGAAGACCTATAAAGCCCATTTGATTGCCAAAGATTATCGTTAACATTATGGTATTAACTATGATGAGATATTTCTTCCTGTGGCAATGCTCAAATCCATTCGGATCATGCTTGCGATAGCAGCATACCTTGACTATGAAGTCTGGCAGATGGATGTGAAGACAGCTTTCCTAAATAGAGAGCTGAACGAAGAGATGTATATGATACAACCTGAAGGATTCACATGTTAGATATATGTCCTAGAAGCTAATATGGCTGACATATTGTAATAAATTTAGGATATAATTTTGAATTTAATACATTGATATGATCAATAAAAGGGAAAGTTTATTTTTTATTCAAGTGTGATGTATCCTTGAATCATCCATGGAATTAGCTTTCGATACATATTCTCAAAAAGTTGAGAATTAGAGACATGTATTTAATTTCTAAATACTCTCGATCATAGAATCATCATGAGGACAGTGATTGATCTGGATAGACTGACGCACAGATTGCTTCCTTTGGGATAGATGAGCCTCTAGTCTATAGTGTAAAGACACTAGGCGATGAGTGTGGATAGTTGTTAGAGAATAACTAGTACTAAGTATGACCATACAAGAAATCACTTAGATTTCTATTCATTCATCAGTGATTGTCTCGATGCTATAGTTGTGTGAATGATCTTTTGATCTGAGATTGTACTACTATTCGCAGTAAGACTGCTGGAGTTTGACTGACACATAAATATGGATCTCAATGAGTCTTTATAGTGGATGTTGGTGACAGTTGATCCACTGTAGGAGTAGAGTGTGCATCAAGATGGGATCTATCAACCTTGATAGAGAGAAGTAGTCTTATGAGATTTGAAAGGCTAAATTTGAGAATCTATGGCCATAGTAGTTTGATTGATAAAAAAGAATTTTCATAAAATCACAATTGGACTTGAGCTAATCGAATCTATCATATGACTGCTGTTGAGATTTGATGATTTATTCATGACCTGCCATCTAGTTGGAACTCATGATAAAGGGACTGAATGACATGTTAACTATACCTTGAGGTTCAGTTTGATTCTACTGGATTACCATTACATACTATTAGGTGTCACTGGTAGATTATAAGAGCTCACTAGAGTTGTTCTAGATAGATAATCCTTGATGAGTTAGAGTAAAATTATTCCGACCTATTGAAAAGAGTTTCAATAATACTTTGATAAAGATCATTGTATGTCTCACTATCAGATAGAATTAAATCTATGGGACCACACAATAAATAAATTAGGCCTAGAATTAGCAATTGAGCTTACGAAGTATCAATTGGGTTTAGAAAAATCCGATTGGATTCAAGATTACCTTGCTAGCACATGGTTGGACCCAATTTCTTCTTTCTATTTAGATTTTTTATTTGATAAGATAATTTAAATTTAATTATCTACTAATAATTTAAATGAATTAGATTCATTGGACTCCAATTGTTGGGTGTTTAAGATTTTGGATCAATTGAATTAGGGTGAAAGTCTCTAATTAATATTCTTTGATAGTTATTATGGGCGCCACCTTGATTGGATCAAGTTGGGCATGTCCTATGATTAGAGGGCCTTTTGATTTCATATGGGGCATCCCTTGGGTGCAAAAGAGGGTGTGAAATAATGGGTGCAAGGGCTCCAAGAGTTGGTGCCTAATAGGATTCCTAATGTAAATTGAATAACTTAAGTTATTAAAAAACCTAAGACAAGTAGGACTTGTATTATGAAATTGAATAGGCTTCAATCCTCATACTTATTTAAAGGGACCTCTCCTAAGATCCCAAAAGCATCCAACCAGTAGCCCACACGTCCCATAGAAAGTGCCCACTTCCTCTCTCCCTCTCTTCTCCCTTGGCATCCCACACACCCCCACACCTTGGGCATCCCACTTCTCCTCCACGCCAAGGGCACTTGGGCGTCCACCTTGTGCTGGTTTCTACCTACTGGTAGCAACATAATTCAAAGAGAAAAAGGCAAAAGAAGAAGAGAAAAAGAAGATCAAGAAAAGAGATCAAGTGTTGATCACGATCTAGGCTTCGTTCAGATTCAGCAAGCTAAATTTTTTTAGAGAAAAAAATTTAACTTGAAGAAGGCTGTTCCAGACTAATCCTGGGTGGATACCTGTAAAGGTCAGATACTTGTGTGGCTAAAAAAAATCTTTTCTCTTTCAAATCTAGATTTGAAGAAAGAGATTGCGAAACAGGTATGCGATTTGATCACAATCAGAATTTCAGCGTATGTCAATTTTAGCACATGAACTAGATCCTTATGGTTTTATATTTTTATGCATGCATGATTCAGATTAAAAGTATTTTAATCTTGTATTCCGCTATGATGTTTAGAAAAAAAAAAAAATTAAAACACATATGCATGCCCCAAGCTTTGAATTCCGACATCACATCCATAAATGAGTCCACGATGTGCAAGCTTCAGAGATCTATTTATGGATTGAAGTAAAAATCTTGAAGTTGAAACATACGTTTTGATAAGGTGGTCAGAATGTATGGCTTCATTAAGAATGGAGAGAAACCCTATATATATAAATGGGCAAATGGTTCATAATTGTATTTTTTGTATTATATGTGGATGATATTCTCTTAATCGAAAATGATGTCCTTGCATTACAGGGAATAAAAGTATGGCTGTCATCATAATTCTTCATAAAAGATCTGAGAGAAGCAGCCTACATCCTAGGGATGAAGATCTATAGGGATAAATCTAAGAGCCTGCTCGGACTCTTCCAATCCACGTACATAGATACCATACTGAAATGGTTCAGCATGAAAAATTTTAAGAAAGACTATCTTTCGATAGGCCAAAGAATTTTTCTTTCGAAAGGAGATTATCTGAAAACTCCTCAAAAAAGAAAGCATATGAGTAGAGTTCCATATGCTTCGACAGTTATTTTATTATGTATGCCATGATATGTACGAGATCAGATGTGGCATACTCACTAGGGATAGTGAGCAGATACTAGTCTGATCCAGGAGAAAACTACTGGAAGGTCGTAAAGACTATTCTTAAGTATTTGAGAAATATTATGAACCAGTGGCTTGTGTATGGTAAAACTGACTTGAAACTGATGGGGTTCACTAACTCCAGCTTTCAGTCAGATCATGATGATAGTAAGAGTGTGTCAGGTTATATTTTTACTCTAAATAATGAAGTAATCTACTGAAAAAGTTTCAAGCAGCACACTATGGTAGACTGTTTACGAAGCAAAGTATATTGCGACATTCGATGCTGCGAAAGAAGCTGTATGGTTGCAGAAGTTAATCGACGAGCTCGAAGTGACACCCTCCATTGATCGCCCAGTCTTGCTATACTGTGACAATATTGGAGTCATTGCTCAAGCCAAGGAGCTGAGATCACATCAGTGCACCAAACATGTTCTGCCCCACTATCACCTTATCCGAGAGATCGTAGATTGAGATGATATTGACCTTCAGAAGATCGATGAGAAGGAGAACCTAGCCGACCTATTTACTAAAGCTCTCGAAATCAAAAAGTTCAATGACCATAAGTCAAAGATGGATATTCGATATTGTATCGATTGGCTTTAGCTCAAGTGAAAGTTGTTGAGAAATATATCCCAAAGCCAATTGTTAGATGATTATGCTCATCTTGTAAATTATATATAAATTTTTATTAATAAAAATTATTTAATATTTTTATTATAAATTATTCATCTTTGAACTCCTGTATTGTAATTAAGTCCTTAGGACTATAATTAATCGACAAAGGAGGATTTGTTGTTAAGCCCTTAAAAATATTCACGACCAAATGATATGCTATTAATAGGATGATAGCATTATCGAGTATAGGTCGTTACATGCCATATGAGTTGGTTGCCCTCTTAACCAAGGAGTGTGGAGACACTATTATGGCATGCAGATGGAATATAAGAGTACATTCGCATCGAACATGATCATGTGCCAAGCACTCTACTGTCAAGAGTAGCTCGTGAAGGGCATGGGTATAAGTTAGCTTGTAAAGGATATCGGTATAAGTTAGCTCATGAAAGGTATAGGTATAAGTGTTCCTCCAACCTGAGATCACCGTTGTGATTTATAATCAACTCACTGTACTTTAGTATCGGACTATCTGAGTTTCTAACTTAGTGACGAAAGGTTACTAGGTGCAATCAAGTATTATCGAATCGGTGTGTAAGTCAAGATGGAATTGACCCCTCTAAATTAGTAGAAGATATACATCAGTGTATTTTAATTTAGTAAAACTTTGGCCAGAATAATCCATGAGATGAATTTGAAAGGTTAAAACACAATGTGGTCGACTAAATTAGGGTTGACAGTTAAATCCTAGATCGTCTTGAGTATTTAGGTCAAAGAGATGAATTATACGGTAACCATATGCCAGTAGATTCTAGAAGGTTGCTTTGCAATACTTCGACCTATCTAATCATCTGATCATCATTGGTAGATAGTTGCATCGATTGGTATAGAAAGTCATTCCTATGCTACTAGCTTAGGTTCCAACCTATGGGGCCACATGCATTAAAAGATTTAGTTAGATCTGATGGCTGAAGAGTCCAATTGGATTGTGACTCTAGTGAAGAGTCCTACTCGGACTAGGACTCTAGAGAAGAGTCCCACTGAAACTAGACTCTACTATTTTATAAGAATTAATTAGTAATTAGATTATAAGTTAACATAATTTAACTTAGCAAAGAGCTTTGGATCAAGGCTAGTGAATTAGATTCAGTTTGACTCTAATTGGGTTTGATATGATCAAGCTCGATTACAAAAAAAATTTGATCCTGATTCGATCAAAATTTTGACTCGACTAATTTCTAATTGGGTTATGAATTTGACAAGATATTTAGATTTCTAATTAAATTAGGTTCATTTCTAATAATGAGTTCAATCCAAATTTGATTTGGATTAGAATTGAATTAGAAATGAAGAGTCCAAGTCAAACTAGAGCTCTATCCTTATCTCCTGCGCCACTCCTGAACCCATGCCAATTTCTCTATGCCTAATTGGATTTGGGTTGTATTTTTTGGTATCATGATAGAGGGTCCAATAAGAGTGGATGGCAATAGTTGATGAGTCATAATATTATCTCTTGCCTATTTCAAATGCGATCTGAATTAGAGATAAGAAGTAAAGTAGAAAAGAGATTTTTTCATATATAAAATATTATTGGCATCATATTATTTTTTTTATTTTTCTTAGAGAATATTTTGGTATGTGAGACTCTAAAATTCTTATCCACATCTTAATAATTTTTTTAAAATTTTTTGGGATGCCAAAAGGAGGTTTTGCATTGACTCTTGGTGCCCTTCCTTGGAAATCCCTAATTCCTAGTCTATAAAAAGAGATCCTCTCTCTTAGATGTCCCATGACCAATTTCTTGCTGATTTTTATTTTTAGAGCCTCTTCTACTCCTCCTCTATTCCTCCTCTTGATTCTCTCTTGCTTTGGAATGTCTAAGGTACTTGAAGAAAGAGGAACAAATTGCTGTCGAAGTTGCTTACAGGCTAGCACCTCCAAGTCCCTAATCTACGCTTGTCTTTGCGTGGATCTTCCTGTAGAGGCTAGACAACTTCGTGTGGCTATGAGTGACCTGAAGAATACCTTCTCCAACCATTGGACCAAAGGATATCAAGATTCAAATTTATTTGGTAACGATCTCTAACTTGTTTGATTCCAATGGTAGATCTAATAGTTAGATCTAGAATTTCAGCATCGATGAGATCGATGTAAATTTTATTTTTAGATCTAAAGTGTATATTTTTATATTAAAGATCATGATGTGGTAGTCTAAGATAGGATCTTATACATGTGATTAAAATTAATTCACTGCACAAAATTTTAAAATTATATTTACTGCACTACCGCATATTTCCTTCAGATTGGACTTATCAAATCTAAGCAAGCTCATTTTGGACATCAAGAGTTGGAGTCCCTGAAGCAAGTCATCCATGTAAGAATTAAATGATTGGGGGGGGAGTGCCAACTGTAAGAATTGGTGCCCCATATTTTTCATCATGATTTTTCTTCGCAGAATGGGTGGGATGCCCCATATGGATAAGATCCAGGGACGTGCACCACTTGGAGATAAGGGAGGGAGAGAGAAGGAGATAAACCCCATCTCTGTGATGATAAGGATAAGAATGAGGTAGTTTTATCTAAATTCAAATTTGGATTTGAATTTGGATTCCTTCGAATTTGAGTCTAAAGCATTCGATTTCGAATCGGAGAGGATTGACTTGGATGACAACTATCTTATCCATGTCCATTCCTATATGAGTTTTCTTGATTATTTTGTGCGACAAAAATGAGGAAAAATTTATGATGGGTGGTGCCTTAGCAGAGTCCTTCTACTTTAAGGCATTTGATCTGATCAAATATCTATAAAAGGGTCCCTATCAAATAGTTTGACAATTTTGCTGATCATAATAAAATCTCTATGCCTCCTCTCCTCTTCTCCATGCCATCTCCCCTTTTCTATCTAATCTCTGATCCTATCCCACATTCAAGGGTGTTAGGCATTCCATCTAGTGGTCCTGAAGCATCAAGTTCCATCCGATCTATGTGAAGCAACAACAAGACGATGATTTAGCACTGATCGGAACCCTACTGAAGATAAGATTCAAGGTTGATCTAGGAGCTTGCAGATTCATCTAGGAGTAGACGAATCGAAGATGGAGAAAGCATCTTAATCTGAGCCCAAGTGGATATCTATAGAGGTTGGGCACATGCATGGCTCAACAGTAAATCTCGAATCCACGGATCATCATACTACAGAGTTTTTCTACCCACGCAAGGTGATATGATCACATTGCCATCTAATTTAAAGTAGTTTAAATCTTTGATTTTATATTCTCTAATGTTAGATGCATGATCGATCTGACCACAATCGAGATTGGATCTCGATCAGACTGCATATCGGATCGAGAAAATTTTTTGAAATCTACTGCATCCTAATTTGATCGATCGAGCATGCAGTCATTCCTTTAGCTGGTATCAGTGTCAAGTTGCAAGAATCATGCATCTAACATTAGGATCGGATCTAAATCTGATTAGATCTAAGTTGTATTTAGATATAAATTCAAAAGGGATTAGATCGGATTGATGCATGCAATTGAAGTTAGATTAGATCTAGATTTTAGCTTTTCGATATGATCAACATGTATAGCATTAGATCTGATTTTTATGCCCTTATTAGGTCTGATTTTTATGCTTAATCTGATAGTAAGGATGAGATCTAAAACTAAAAGATTAAAAAATTAAAAATCAGTAACCTAATTAAGTGCATAAAACTTTACATAATTGTTATGTTGCATGAGATGCATACATCTAGCTTAATGTCTTAGTAGCCTAGTACTCAGAAAGGATACATCACTAGGCCATTCAGTCATAAGAAGAAGCAGAGATTAAAGTCTCTCTCTTACCTAATCAACAGGTTCTCTTATGGCATGTATCAGAAAATGTATCCTAAAGTCAATCATTTTGATGATTGTGCTCTTTATAATTTATATATGAATTATAAATTAATAAAAATTATTTAATATTTTTTATCATAAGGTATACATCTTTCTTATAAGAACTCTTGTATTATGATGAAGTCCTTAGAACTATATGATAATCGATAAAGGAGGATTTATCGAATAATTCCTAAATATATTCGCGATCAAATGATACGTCATTAAAGGACGATGATGTTTATCGAGTATAGGTCATTGTGTGCCATATAGATTGGTTATCCTCTTAACCAAGAAGTATGGAGACACTGATATGACATAAGATGAGATGTAGGAGTACATCATCACTGAACAAGTAACTCACCTATGGAGTGCTTTACTATCAAGGGTTGCTTATGAAAAATATGGGCATAATAAGTGTCCCTCCAACCTGAGATCACCACGGTGACTTGCAAGCAACTCACTGTGTCTTGATGCCAGACTATCTGAATTTTTAATTTAGTGATAGAAGATTTCTGGGCACAGTGAAGTACTTATGGTAGTCGATGTATGGATCAAAATGGAATTGACCTCTCCATATTTTAGGAGTTGATTTATCACTGTATTTCAATTAAGTAAGACCTCCGTTGGGGCAATCTATGTGATATGTCACAAAAATTAAAAAAGATTGAAATACAATATGGATGACTAATCCAAGGTTGACAGTTAAATCCTAGGTCATCTTGAGCATTCAAAGTCAAAGGGATGAATTATGCGGTAACCATATTTCTAAGTTCTTGAGTGTTGCTTTGCAAATATTTGATCTATCCAGACATCAGGAACCATTCCTAGATGGTAACTTCGATTAGTATAGAAAATAATTTTATTTGCTACTGACTTAGTGTTCGAACTTATGGAGTCACACATAAAATCAGGCAAAGTAGGAAAGAATTGACTTAAGTCTATGTGTTCAATTTAAAAGTTTGTGACTTGATTGAATAAATAGATTAGCTTAATTAAGAATTAAGTTAGAGGTCATATGAGATTAAACAAATTGACTATATTTAACTAGCACTAGACATGAGGTTCAAGTTTAATTTCAGAGATGATGATGTTCTGATCAATGATCCAAGAGATTTATGAGAGATTGAATTCAAGTGCTAATTAAATTTAGATTAGATCTAATTTAATTAGACTTGAATTTGATTAAAAATTTAGGTTAGACTTAGATCAAAATTTTAATTAGATTAGGATTGACAGACTCTTCGAATCTGGTTCGAATCGGATTCGAATCGGATCCAAAACAAGTCAAATCTGAAGCAAATTAGTTCAGAACCAAAGAGTCCCAAATCGTTGGGACTCTCTCTCTCTCTCAAATTGACAGACCAAAGAAAGGATGCACTATTTTTTTTTCGACCCCATATGGGAGCACGTGTGAAGGGTTCTCGTGTGGGTCAAGTGGGTGCTCTCTTTCTCTCATCTGGTTCCCTCCTTGGATTAGGTTAGGACACCTAACCAACCTAAGTAAGATAGGGGTGTGCGACAACGAGAAGAGAGCCGGTCCCTTCTTCCTTGGGGTGGACTTTTGGGGCACTCCTCTTCTTCTTAAAACTGTTCAACATCTTAGGGTGAAGGGTCACATCCAAGATCTGATTTTTTCCCTCTCTTGCTGCTATTAAAAGGTGTGACGCAAAGAAGATCATCCTGCTTCCCTACGGAGCTTGGCGTGCACGCGAAGTAGAGACTCTGTATGTTTAGACCTCACGAGGCTTTGGATTCAAAAAATCCTCAATATTTGATCCCTATTCTACTGTGATTCAGATAATTTATAAAGGTTATAAATTAATAGAATAAAAAAAAATTTTAGGTACACCCTAGCAATCTATCTGACGGACAATTTTTTTCTTCAACTGGTATCAGAGCCAAGCTGATATATGAATGCATAGATTAATTTTTTTGATATTTTTATATGAGATATATAATCAAATTTTTATGATAAATAATAAATTTAATTTAGACCTATTAATATAAAATTTATAATCTAGTTTTGACTAAGATTTCAAGAATTAAATCAATGGTTGATTGAAGGTTGTTACAAATCTGTTATAACAGAATTTTTTTGATGTAGATTTTTGTTAGATTAATAATCAGATTACATATCTATTTTAAATCAGTTTTAATATATTTTTTTATGGAGTATTTCGGGTTGGATGTTGGATATAATCAAGATCTAAACTGAATCTATTTTGATAGATTTTCATATCTGATTTTAAACAAAATTCTGCACAACGCAAAATTAGGTCTAACCAGAATTTTATTTCTATGTGTTCATGTGTATATTTGAATTATTTTTCTATATGATTTCATATTTGAATTGAATATTTTATATGCTATATAAATTTAGCTTCAGATCTGAAATAATGTACATGATACATTGATCTAATTAGATTTGATATAAAATATCAATGATATGATCATGTTTATAAGTGCACACTGAATTTTTTGCATATCATATATGTAGATTATTAGACAATGTGCATGTAGATACAATTAATTTTAAAAATTAGATTTTTAATCTTAGTAACTCAGTACTCGAATTGAGATGATCACTAGGCTGTCTGGTCATAAGAGAAAGTAGGGATTAAGTCTCTATCTTGTCTATTCGATGGGTTCTCTTATGATGAGTAGAAGTACCACTGTGATCAAGTCTCATAAAGAAGAATAGTGAAAAAAATTTTAAAAGTATTTTGATCATGAATATGTTTAGATTAGATCTAAAGTAATTTATTTATAATTTATTATAATTTTTATAAAATTAATTCAGATATAAAATTATTTTAAGATCTGAATAGTATGTTACATACGATGTAATTTAAATTGATCTGAATATTGCTATGATATATGTGATGTATGTATGAGATTTAGATCAAATTTATGCATGTTTAATTGTTAAACATAGATCTAAAAAATTAGATTTTAAGATTTGAAAGTTTGAAACATATGGTATGCTTTACTTGAAATCCTAGTAGAATAGTTCTACAAACTAAAATACATATTTTACACACTTAATTTAGAATTAAGTGACCCAGATTTGAGAATTGAAGATATTAAGATACCTCATAAATCGATGGATAATGGGTTGGCATGAATCAGATCTTCTAACTGGATTAGACCTAGGGTTAGAAATAAATATGGATAAATTAAAAAAATTGATTAAATCTAATCAAGAATTGAATTAGATTATATTAGAATTTTTCTAGATCAATCTCAATAGTTGTAGCTTGATCAAGTCCATATTTTTTACCTTAACAAATGAACCAGATCGTGGCTCAATGGTTTAGCCTGAGTATTTTGGTTAATCGAATCAAAACTAATCAACCAATTGGTGTCTAAGGTAAGTGAAAGAAGAGTGTCCTATAAGCCAATCGCAAGTATGTTGCAATGAGACTTTTCTTTGTAATTTTCCAACTCATGTAATGATATTTATTATTTGATAATAAAATGAGGTATTGATTCATCATTTTAGCTGTATCTTATTATGTCTAAGATTATGATGAACCCCAAAGATTAGAGTAATAATTTTAGGAGATAAAAATGGATCATACTAGTGAGACCTAAAATCTTAAATATTTTTGATCATAGGAGCAATGAGTTGGGGATCAATGTTTCAAATAGACCGACACATCCAATGTATGCTTGACGGAGAGGGTGGCAGATCTCACTAGCCACTTGTGTATGGGACACTAATACAAGAATGTGGATACTTATTTGGAAATGAGTCTACTAAATTCACTCAATGAAAGAGAACATCTTATGGAAGCCGTACTTGTATGTCAAAGACGGTTCTCTAAGTGAGAATTGTGCAAGTAATCCTTAGACCTGAGATCACCATAGAATCTTATGTACATGAACCCATATTTTGGTTCATGCCCAGGCATGGTATTAAGATATGTATGGGATGTTCTAGATATGGTAGAATGTGTATGAAGGTTATGAGTAGGTCAACATAGAATCGATTATTCCTAGTAAGAGAAGATCGCATCCTATGTATTCTCATCCCTAGATGATTCGAAAAAATCTTTTGATCAAAAATAAGAAAGAGATTAGAAAGAGTTTTTAATACTTCTTTATTGGAGTCATCATTGGTTAATTGAGAATAAATATGTATTTGAGTTTGACATGATTCCATACTCATGAACATATTCAGGATGCAGGGATGATCAAAGGATTGAATTATACGATAACTTGTAACTGAAAAATATATTTGATATTTTTATCAAAATCTATATTTTTTGGATAGTCATGATACATTACTAGATATTACGTTTGATTTATAGGTCTGATCAAATTAAAAAGTTTAATTCGATCGTCAATTAGAAAGGATTCTAATTGTTGAGCTCGGGTTAGCTCGATTGGACCTAAATTGATTAGATTAAAATTTAATCAAATTAAATTAACTTACACCTAGACTGACTACTGAGTAGATATGAAATCTAATGGGTCACATACATATAAAAATTAGCCAAGGACCCTTTTGAAAAAGGTTGATTGAAATTTTGGATTCAATCAGGGTTCCAGTAAGCATGAAAGCACGTAGGGAAATCCTAGCTTCTTTGGAGATCAATTTGGTCTCATCTCTTGCTAATTAGCTAGTCCAATTTGGTGAGCATTTGGGTTAGGTCATGCCACCTAGAAGTAGTAAAAAAGAGGTACCATATCTAATGTTAACGCTAAAAACCAAGAGTCCAAGTTGTGAAGGACTCTTGGCACAAAAATGAAGAGCGCATGTGCCCTTTGGCTTTGGCATCCACAAGGACTAAGAGTCCTTCTGCTTTGGGTCTTTAATTTTTTATGGCAATAAGATTAGATCATGAACCACCTAGCACACCATTTAAAGTATAAAAAATCATTGGGATTACCCATGGAATTTTTGCTGCAACCTTGCTGAGCACGTGAGAGGTCTTCTGGGCATGCGAAGAGATGCGAAGACTCCTTCTATTTAAGGAGTCTTAGGTGATAATTTTATCTGATATTTTTTCTTGATAAAGATCACACTCAAATTTTGATTACATATGATTAATTTGGAAAATTATCAGATGTTGTATCTTTGCTTTTGATGCCCTTTTCTGGGTGTGCGCGTGCGTGATAGAGAGAAGGCACTCGCGCATCTCTCCGATGAAGAGTCCTTCTTAGGTTTAAACTCTTATCCAAATGGGGTGTCACTTATTGATAGCCTTTCCATTTGAATAAAGGATTTCATGACAAATTTTGACACTAATCTAAAGTTAGAAGGGATGCCAAATGCATCTCTTTATGGGCGTGCATGCATGAGAGGGTTGTAGTCGACGTATCAAACCCTGAAGAGTCCTTCTATTTGAAGACTCTCAGACAAATGATACGAGGACCTGATATGACATTCTAGATGAGCCATGCCTTCTCTATTGGTGCCCTATTTGGTGTTATAAATAAGGGATGGCAGATGGATTGATCACTCAATTCTTACATCCCCTATCCACTCCCTCTCTCCCTCTCTTACAACTCTAGGGTTTAGGACCAATGCTTGTTCTTTTAAGACAAGCCTAATCCTAATAGCTCTAAAGGTTTAAGAGGTCCAAAAAAAGAGATTTAGACTTGTCTGAAGATGGTTCTAAGAGATTTAGACTCAGGTCTGAAGGAATGTCCGATCGATTAGTGGCTAGTCGAGTTCTAAGGGCTAGAACTCTTGAAGCAAGGTGAAGGAGGAGTGTTGTCTTTGATCTGATTTTTGTGTGGATTACCATTAGAGAGTAGACACTTGGATGCCTCATGGAATTGAGATTAGCACTGTAGGTATTCTTCTTATCCAAGTTTACACTTATTGTACTTTGATGATATAGTTAAGGGTTTCTAGGCATTAGGATTTTCAGTGCATCAGATGTTTTAAATAAAAATTTTAAACACCTAACCCTTCTACTGTGCCACCAAAATCCAACAATGGTATTAGAGCTAGGTTGATCTATATAATCAAAGGTTAAATTATTATCTTGATTGTGATCAAGCATAGGTTTTTGGTTTGGTTCAAGTCGGGTCAATGGTTGAACCTAATTGAACATCCAAACCCTAATATGTCTTAGAGATATATTTTAATTAAATACATGATGTATGTATAAAATTTTTTTTAATAATCTAGTACTCAAAATAGGGTCAATCATCAGACCGTCTGGTCATAAGAGCAAATAGGATTCAAAGACTCTCTCTTCCCATTCCATTGGGTACTCTTATAGCGTGGAGGGGTGCCACTGTGATGTCCCAAGAAGAAGAACCGCGAAAAGAGTATTTTATATTGATGCATATGATATGCTTAAATTGCTATGTTATAATCATATTGTATGATTATGATTTTATATCTTAGATATATGATTAGATACCATGATTAGTTGTTATATTTATTAAGATATAACTATAATAGTGCATCATAGTAATTGATTAAATTAGGATGTGCAAGAGACCATTAAAGCCCTCATAAAAATCATATTAAGTTATAATATTGTGAATCAATAGCTGATCTGTTTCTTGAATCGATTAATTAATTGGTATCTAAGGAGTATTTCAAGTATGATGGTTATTTAATTGGTTCCGTTTGCTGGTCTGGCCAATTTTATTGGTGTCTAAGAAAAGTAACAGGGAGATCCTCACCAATCTTAATACTTTTCTAATCAATTGGATTAGTTTGAATCTTGAATGAAGATAGCTCAATATTTTGAACATTACATATGCCTTCTTTCATGCCTAGTCAATATCATATCAAAAATCATAGTAGATTTGTTATGATATTTATAAGGCTTGCTATGGAGATTGATGTGGGTTTGTCTTGGTGCATATTGGATGCTTTACGACATATTTTGGATATATTGCTTTATTATGATATCCATAAAGATAGTATTTTTTATATATGACTGTATGAAAATGAAAAATCTGACTTAACAAAAAATACCCTAGTTTGCTATGATATCCACAAGAATATGAGTGCTTTTAGAGGCAAAGATTATGTTGAGAATTGCATGAGATGCAATTGGATAGGTTTTTTTATTTTTGAACTCATTGAGGTTTGTTGTGATATCCACAAGACTTCATTGAGGGATTAAGGTCTTAGCCCTATTAAGAAACCAGATTAGGATTTCTCGTTTACCATAGGAGAGGACCATGGTATCCGATAAAATAGTGAGAGACATAACTAGTTTAAAAGACCTCATCTAGTTATACATGTCAAATATGAGTGATCTGTTTATACTATTATTCTTATTTATGTAGATTTAAGTCTACATTATGGCTTCTTTATTTTTACTACATAAAATCATGAATAAAAATATATTGACCGATCTCAACTATGTAGATTGGTTGAGGAACTTGCAAACTAGGTTCGTATCAAAGAAAAATTCTGATGTTCTGGATATTCTTGATTTAGGATTGATCAGTAATAATGAGAAGGCAAAAAAAATTTTATAAAAATTATTTATGGTAAATTTGAATATTGGGAGTATAATTGCAAGAATAATCTTGCAAGTTTGAAGCAGGGTGCAAGTACCATACCAAAAGGTGCGTATATGATACAGACCTATTTTTAATTGAGTGGCTTAGACTTTGATACTTGGGTATTGGATACCGCCTGTGGATCATATATTTGTAATTCATTACAGCGGCTACAAAATATCAAAGGTCTGAAAAGAGGTGATTTTGAGCTTTATGGCGTAAGTGGAGAGTCCATTAGTGCAGAGGCTATAGGAACCTGTATTCTTGATTTGCCTTCAGATAAAATTTTAGAATTGAAAGACTATTATTACATACCAAAGGTCATTAGAAACATTATTTCTATACCTTTGTTATTAAAACAAGGTAATAAAATAAGGCTAATAGGAAATGAATGCTCTATTTTCTTTTCTAATAAATTTTATGGCAGTGGTTATATTGATAACAATCTTTTAATTCTTGCACTCAATAAAAATATTTTTTATATTGAAAAAAATATGAAAAGAAAAAGAAAAGATTTGAATATCATATATCTCTACTATTATAGCCTTGATCATATTAGTGAGTCAAGGATAAACAAGTTACAAAAAAAAATTCTTTGACCTATATGATTATGAATCATTGAGAACTTGTGAATCTTGTCTTATGGATAAGATGACCAAGACTATTTTTTGGATATAGAGAGAAGGCGAATGAATTATTAGCCCTTATACCTACAGATGTATGTAGACCGATGACAACACAGGCCAGAGGAAGATACTCTTATTTTATCATCTTTATAGATGATTTATCAAGGTTCGGGTATGTGTATCTTATGAAATATAAATCTGAAGCCTTTGATAAGTTCAAAGAGTATCAAAGTATGGTCAAAAAATAAACTAAAAAAAGTATCAAGGTTCTTTGATCTAATCGAGAAGGAGAATACTTATCCAGTGAATCTCTTGATTATCTTAAAAATAAAGATATTTTCTCTGAATGGACCCCTCCTTATACACCCCAGTTAAATGGTATAGCAGAAAGGAGGAATCACACTTTGATAGATATAGAGCGGTCCATGATGTACTTCACTGATCTTTCCATATATTTTTGGGGATATGCCCTAAAGACTGCCACATATATTTTAAACAGGGTGCCTTCAAAGTCTGTTGCAAGCACACCATATGAAATATGTAAGGGAAGAAAGTCTAATCTTAAACATCTTAAGATTTGAGGCTGTCTTGCTTATGTCAAAAATATTTTTGAACATAAGCTTAGTTCTAGATTAGACAAGTGTAGGTTTGTAGGGTATCCTAAAGAAACTAATGGATACTACTTCTACCATCCTACTAAACAAAAGGTATTTGTTAGTAGGTACGATACTTTCTTGATAAATGAATTCATCTAAGAAGGAGATAGTGGGAGGAATATTGAACTTGCAAAAGTTTAGAATCTACAAATCGATCTAGAAATACCTGTGGTTGAACCACAAGAAGATTCTCAATCAGAAGTACCCAGGGATGAGGTACATCTACAGCACACATCTCCTCTTTGAAGGTTAGATAGAGTAAATCAAGCACCTCTGACATATGATTTTGTCATTGAGAATGACAATTCGATCAATATCATTCAGGATGATGATCCACTAACCTATTCGAAAGCTGTCATGAGTAGAGACTCAGACAGATGGCTGGAAGTCATGAAACCTGAAATGGACTCGATGTATACCTATTAAGTATGGACCTTGGTTGAGGCACCTGAGGGTGTGACCCCAAT
This sequence comes from Elaeis guineensis, assembly GCF_000442705.2. Taxonomy (NCBI): domain Eukaryota; kingdom Viridiplantae; phylum Streptophyta; class Magnoliopsida; order Arecales; family Arecaceae; genus Elaeis; species Elaeis guineensis. The sequence goes on from NC_026003.2 coordinate 51,804,866, forward strand.
AGGGTGCAAGTGGGTCTTCAAAAAGAAGATTGAAGCAGATGGTCAAGTAGAAACCTACAAAGCTAGGTTGGTGGTGAAGGATTTCAAACAAAAGCAAAGAATTGACTATGATGAAACCTTCTCATCAGTGGCTATGCTCAAGTCCATCCAGATTTTTCTTGCTATAGCGGCATACTACGACTATGAGATCTGACAGATAGATGTCAAGACCATTTTTTTCAATAGTAATCTTGAGAAAGATGTCTATATGACTCAGCCAAAGAAATTTATCTCAAGTGGGAAGGCAAATCAAGTATGCAAGCTAAAGAAATCCATTTATGAATTGAAGCAGGCTTTAAGGAGCTGGAACATCCGATTTGATAGGACAGTTAAAGAGTTTGGCTTTATCAAAAATAAAGATAAACCATGTGTGTATAAGAAGACAAGTGAGAGTGCTACTGTCTTCTTAGTTCTGTATGTCGATAACATACTGCTCATTGGGAATGATATCCCAATGATGCAATCGATCAAGACTTGGCTATCGAATAAGTTTTTCATAAAAAACTTGGATAAAGCATCCTATATACTGGGTATAAAGATCTATAGAGATAGATCTAAAAAGATGTTAGGCTTATCCCAGTCATGGTATATAGATCTCATATTAAAGAGATTTAATATAGAGATAAATAAGAGAGGTTATCTGCCTGCAAGTCATGGTATACATCTCTTTAAGAAAATATATCTTAAGACACCAGAAGAGAGGAAGAGGATGAATGAAATTTTTTATACTTCGACTGTGGGATCAATTATGTATGTCATGCTATGTACCAGGCCTGATATAGCTTATGTTTTGGATGTAGCTAGTAGATTTCAAGCTAATCTAGGAGAGGATCATTGAAAAATTATAAAAAATATTCTAAAGTACCTAAGAAGGACTAAAGATATTTTTCTCATATATGGATGTTGCTCCTAGATTGATTTTGATGACTACAAAACAGTTGGAAGGGATACAAATAATTTTTTATGTGAAAAAGACCTTATGCTCTACAGGGGCAAAATTGTAATTCATCAAAACTCTGATTTGATAACATCATCGTGTAGAACAAATGATATGTAATCTATTGGTGAAAGTTTCATGATTTTTGGACTTATATTTTTGGAGTTATGAAGGTTTGAAGTTCATGAGTCGACTCATGAGTCAACTCATGAAACTATGAGCTGATTGGCACGCAAAGATTAGCCATGGCACGCTGGTTTTCTGGCTTGGCACGACCTGTGAGTCGACTCATGAGTCGACCCACAAGGCATGAGTCGACTCATGAGTCGACCTCTGCTGTTTTGGGCCAAAAAATTCAGAAACCCAATCTCTGGACTTTGCAACAGAGGTCGACTCATGAGTCGACCCCTGAGGCATGAGTCGACTCATGAGTCGACTCATATGTCGGATTTGCCTGTAACGGCTAGTTTTTGGCCAGATTTGGTTGCTTTTTAATGCTGCTTTTTGTGCTCTAACGGCTCTTTTTCTGCCTAGTTTGTTTTCTCTTGTCTCTTAAGGCTATAAAGGTTTCAAAAGGTGGAAAACAAAAAGAAGAGAGATCCAAAATATCCAAGAGGCATTCAAGTGATTTGAAAAGAGAAAATCAAGAGCATTCAAGAGGGCATTCAAGTGCATTCAAGAGAGAGTTTTTCTCAAGCCAACTTCTCAACCTCATTCAAGAGCTCATTTAAAGCCTTCAAGAAGCCTTCAATCAAGCTCACCAACTCCTCAAGCATTTACTTCATCTCTCATCCACTTTGAGGAAATCCAAGAAGGGCTTCTTCATTTGAGTAAAGCGTATTTATTGTTATATTCGCTCACTTAAGGAGCTATTCTTGTACTTATTTGTGCTCTAAACTGATTTTATCTTGTGAGCAATTATTTTTGTTTTGGAGGATTTCCAAAACAAGGAAAGGTTGATCCGAATCTGAAATCGGAGTGTATTGGGTCGGCTTGTACCCGAAAACAAGTGGACTAGCTTGGGATAGCTAGTGTCGGAGTTTCCGACGGTTGTATTCGGGTTGAATACAAAGTATAGTGGATTGGAATTCCCAAGTAGGAGCTTGGGGAGTGGATGTAGGTGCAAGGTTGGCACCGAACCACTATAAATCATTGTGTTTGTGGCATGCTTTATTGTTTCTCTTTAATTCTCCATTATATCCTTGCATTCTTGTTTTAAGTAATTAATCTCAAACCAAAGTCTCTCTCTTCATTCATCAAGTTTTTGATATATAATTTTTACAAGTAATTAGTTAAGCCTAAAATTTTTAAAACCCAATTCACCCCCCCTCTTGGGTTGCATAGCTGGGCAACAAGTGGTATCAGAGCCCGGTGCTCTAGCCCTTCTTTGATCTAACAATCAAAGAGCCAAAGATCTATGGCAACCCACGTCGGCACTTCTCTAGCCGAGGGGCAATCTACCAACCGACCTCCACTTTTCAATGGGTCTAACTACACCTATTGGAAAGCTCGGATGAAGATTTTCATACAAGCACTAGACTATGATATGTGGAGTATCATAGTGAACGGTCCACACACACCCACCAAGATAATAGATGGTGAGGAGTCAACCAAACCCGAAAGAGAATGGGATGAGGTTGATAAGAAATTGGCACAGTTAAATGCTAAAGCTATGAATGTTCTTTACTGTTCACTTGATGCAAATGAATTTAATCGCATTTCTACCTGTGCATCTGCTAAAGAAATATGGGATAGGTTAGAAGTAACCCATGAGGGAACAAATCAAGTAAAGGAGTCTAAAATAAACATGCTTGTACATAAATATGAGTTATTTAAAATGGAGCATGATGAGTCCATAACTGCTATGTTTACTCGCTTTACTGATATAATTAATGGTTTGAAGAGTCTTGGCAAATCTTATACTAACAGTGAACTTGTAAGGAAGATTCTCAGGTCATTGCCAAGAACCTGGGAAGCCAAGGTGACTGCTATCCAAGAAGCAAAGGACTTGAACACTCTACCTCTAGAAGAGCTTCTTGGATCCTTGATGACTCACGAGCTTAGCATGAAGTAACATCAAGAGGATGAAGTCAAAAAGAAGAGAACCATTGCCCTCAAATCCACAGCCTCTCCTGATGAAGAAACTGACGATACAGAAGATGAAGAACAGGATGAAGAAATGGCACTCATCACCCGAAGATTCAAGAAGTTCCTAAGAAAGAGGAAACAGGGGATGAGAAAGAGACCTTTCACAAAAGGGGAACAAAGCAAAGAGAAAGAAAAAGATCAACCCCTTATATGCTATGAGTGCAAGAAGCCGGGGCATTTCAAATCCGAATGTTCACAATTGAAGAAAGGTCCCAAAAAGTTCAAAAAGAAGGCAATGATGGCCACATGGAGTGCGAGCGATGACTCAAGCTCCGATGAGGAGACCTCAACAGAACAAGCCAACCTGTGCCTTATGGCACACGATAATGAGGTAATTTCTGAAAACCCTAGTGATTTTACTTTTGAAGAATTGCATGAAGCCTTCAATGATTTAATTGATGAATTGAAGAAACTAGGAATGAAAAACAAAGAACTAAAACTGAAAAATCAGTCTTTAGTAAAACAAGCAGAAAATCTTTCAGTTGAAAAATCTACTTTGCTTCAAGAGAACCAAAGCCTAAAGAATGATATTAATAAGCTGAAACCTATAGTAGATAAATTCACCTTAAGTTCAAACAAACTAAATATGATTCTTGAAAATCAAAAGGCCGTATATGATAAGGCCGGACTTGGCTATAACCCCTTAAAGAAACAAAAATTTCTAAAAAATATTTATGTAAATTATTCAAGTAACAAGCCTACCAATACTACTTGTTTTAAATGTGGTAGAATAGGGCATAAATCTTACACTTGTGCAAACATAACTGTAAAGAAAATATGGGTTCCAAAAGGAACCATCTTGACTAACCAAAAAGACCCAAGAAAGCTTGGGTACCTAAAACAAAAACTTGATATTTATTTGCAGGTGTGTCTAGCATCCCATGGAGAAAACAGGAAATGGTATCTGGACAGTGGATGCTCGAGACACATGACTGGTGATGAATCACAATTCATCACGCTTGATGCTAAGGATGGAGGGATGGTCACCTTTGGAGATAATGGCAAAGGAAAGATCATCGGGATAGGTAACATTGGTATCACTCCCTCCAAATATATTGAAAATATTTTGTTAGTTAAAGGTTTAAAGCATAACTTACTTAGCATTAGTCAATTTTGTGATAAAGGGTATAAAGTAGTTTTTGAATCATCTGTTTGTATTGTGACTAGTCCTGTTAATGATGGCATCAAATTTATAGGACATAGACATGGCAATGTTTATATGGTAGATCTAAATGATTTAGCCAAATTAGACATGCAATGCCTAGTATCCTTAAATGCTAAAGTTAATGAGACTAGTTGGCTTTGGCATCGTAGACTTGCTCACATTAGCATGCATTCTCTTTCAAAATTAATTAAGAAAGAATTAGTTGATGGCTTGCCTAAACTGAATTTTGAAAAAGATAGGATTTGTGATGCATGTCAATTAGGTAAGCAAACTAGAGTTTCATTTAAATCCAAAAACATTGTTTCAACTTCTAGACCATTAGAGCTTTTGCATATGGATTTATTTGGACCAACTAGAACCACAAGTCTAGGAGGAAAAGATATGGTTTTGTAATAATAGATGATTATTCACGTTTTACTTGGGTTTTCTTTTTGGCACACAAAGATGAAACTTTTCATATTTTCACTAAATTTCATCGAAAAGTCACTAATGAAAAAGGATTTTCAATTCAAAATATTAGAAGTGACCATGGAACTGAATTTGAAAATCAAGACTTTGAAAAATTTTGTGATGAGAATGGAATCGGCCATAACTTCTCTGCTCCTAGAACACCCCAACAAAATGGGGTAGTTGAAAGGAAAAACAGAACCTTAGAAGAAATGGCCCGTACCATGCTTTGTGAAAGCAACCTTCCAAGATATTTTTGGGCGGAAGCTATTAACACAGCATGTTACATTCTAAATCGTGCTTTAATTAGACAATTTTTTAAGAAAACCCCCTATGAACTTTGGAAAGGAAGAAAACCAAATATTGCATATTTTCATGTTTTTGGTTGCCGATGTTTTGTATTAAATAATGGTAAGGAAAGACTTGGTAAATTTGATGCAAAATCAGATGAAGCAATCTTTCTGGGTTACTCCTCTACTAGTAAAGCTTTTAGAGTTTTTAATAAAAGAACTTTAGTAGTTGAGGAGTCCATTCATGTTGTCTTTGATGAATCTAACGATCTTCCTTCAAGGAAGAATGAGGGTGTTGATGATGCAGATCCATTAATAGAAGGTATGAAGGAGATCACTCTGAAAGATTCAGCCACTCCAAAGGACAAGGAACAAGAAGACAAACAAGATGAGATAGGTGAGGAAATTCAAGAACAACCTCAAGGTACAAATGACCTACCCAAGGAATGGAGGTATGTTCACAACCACCCTAAGGAGTTAATTATTGGTGATCCTATGCATGGTGTAAAAACTCGCTCTTCACTTAGAGATGTGTTTAATCATTGTGCTTTTGTATCTCATTTTGAACCTAAAACTATTGAAGAAGCTGAAAAAGATCATAATTGGATTAATGCAATGCAAGAGGAACTTAATCAATTTGAAAGAAATAATGTTTGGACTTTGGTTTCAAGACCTAAAAACTGTTCAATAATTGGCACAAAATGGGTCTTTAGAAACAAATTAGATGAGCATGGTAATGTAATTAGAAATAAAGCAAGATTGGTTGCTAAAGGATATAATCAAGAAGAAGGGATTGATTTTGATGAAACCTTTGCACCAGTAGCTAGATTAGAAGCCATTAGACTTCTACTTGCATATGCTTGCTTTATGAAATTCAAATTGTTTCAAATGGATGTTAAAAGTGCATTTTTAAATGGATTTATTGCTGAAGAAGTTTATGTAGAACAACCCCCTGGATTTAAAAATCATGCCTTTCCTAATCATGTCTTTAAATTAAATAAGGCATTATATGGATTAAAACAAGCACCTAGAGCATGGTATGATAGACTAAGCAAATTTTTACTAAGTAATGGTTTTTCAAGAGGTAATGTAGATACAACCCTCTTTATCAAAAGAAATCAAAATGATATGTTAGTTATACAAATTTATGTTGATGACATAATTTTTGGGTCTACTAATGAATCCCTTTGTCAAGACTTTGCTAAGCTTATGCAGGGAGAGTTCGAGATGAGCATGATGGGAGAACTCACCTTCTTCCTCGGACTCCAGATCAAACAATCAAAAGAGGGAATCTCCATCACCCAAAGTAAGTACACCAAGGAACTACTCAAAAGATTTGGAATGGAGAACTCCAAACCCATTGGCACACCAATGAGTCCCTCATGTAAGCTTGACAAGGATGATGAAGGTAAATGTGTAGACTTAAAATACTATAGAGGCATGATTGGATCATTATTATATTTAACTGCAAGTAGGCCTGATATCATGTTTAGTGTTTGTTTATGTGCTAGATATCAATCTAATCCTAAAGAATCTCATTTGAATGCTGTTAAAAGAATCCTTAGATACTTAAATGGTACTCAAACTTTAGGGTTATGGTACTCTAAGGACTCACAAATAGATTTATTAGGATATTCTGATGCTGACTTTGCTGGATGTAAACTAGATAGAAAAAGCACAAGTGAAACTTGTCAATTTCTTGGAGTTAACCTAATCTCATGGTTTAGCAAGAAACAAAATTCGGTAGCACTGTCTACGGCTGAGGCCGAATACATTGCAGCCGGAAGTTGTTGTGCTCAAATCTTGTGGATTAAGCAACAACTCGAAGACTTTGGAATTAAACTTAATGAAACACCAATAAGATGTGACAACACAAGTGCCATAAATCTATCTAAAAATCCTATTCAACACTCAAGATCCAAACATATTGAAATAAGACATCACTTCATAAGAGAACATGTTCAAAACAAAAATATAATTCTTGAATATGTTTGCACCGAAAATCAATTAGCTGATATCTTTACAAAGACCCTTAGTGAGGATAGATTCTGTGAAATTAGGAGAAATCTAGGAATTCTTGATCCATTTGCCTGAATTATTTTTCAAATTCCAATGATTTATGGTCAAAATCTCCTAAGAGCTCAATTTCCAACACCTTTCTTGGTCCCAAAAGCTCAAGTTTTTCATTCTAAAAACTCATCTTAGAGCTAAACTCCTTCTCCCCAAAATTCAAATTTTTTTGGAATTTATTCACATTTTTCCTGATTTTCTGAACTTCATGAGTCGACCCCCATGAGTCGACTCAATGGCAAACTTGTAATTCCCAGCAACTTCCAACGGGCTGAAGGGTTTATATGTTGAATTACTGTTCGTGAGCCGACCCTCACGCTCGTCTTCCTCCTTCCGAAATCCATTCTCCCTTCTCCCATTTGCTCCATTTCCTAGGCTTGAGCTAGTGGAACTCCTCCCGCCTCCTCTCCACCGCAAATAGCCACTCCGGGAAAGGTTCTTTTGTGACCTCTTCCCTTGTTCTTCACGGTTGGAGCGTCCCTAGCACTCCACCGTCCCTCTCAAATCCACTCATTCTCTCCTCCAAAACCTCAAATCACTCACTTATAATCCTTCCTCCACTCCTTCACTTGCTCCTCAAGTCTCCTCGCCTGCTATTGAAGAGGGTATGGCACCAAAAATGAAACTTCCCCAAAGGAGAAAGTCTGTCCGGGAACTTGAAGAAAGTGTCAGAAGGAAAACACAAGCGGCACAGTCCACCTCTGCTCCCATTCCAGATTCAGTTCAAGGTCCTTCACAGTCTTCTCAAACTCCCAGTAAGAACCCTCTCTCAGATAGAAAAGTAGAAACCGGAAAAAACATTGACTTCCGGTTCTTTGAAAGTGAGGGATTTTCTTTAGCAAGTAAGATCAAAACTCAGGGATGGAGCTTTTACTGTTTACTCAAAGAAGTCACCTTTGTTGACCTTGTTAGGGAGTTTTATCAGAATCTTATTTATGGAAATGGGTCTGTAACTTCAACTGTGAAAGGGATTGATATCTGTCTGGATCCTGTCATTTTAGGAGAGATTTTACACTTACCTAGTGAAGGTTATGCATACATGGAAATCCCCGTGAAAGAAGAAGGTATAAGTGTTATACTTGGAGGAACCTACCAAGGGAATTTGAATAAACTAGAGGCCAAGATTTTACCTATAGAAATGAGAATCTTACATCAAATGGTCACAAAACTTTTCTTCCCTAGGAGTGGTAGGCACGATCTTCTATCAGGCAGGGACATATGCATTATGTTTCACATTATCACAGAAACCCCCCTAAACCTCCCAGCACTTATGATAGAGGCCATGAGAGAGACTCTGAACAGATCTAAGGCACATTTGCCTTATGGTATGGCCCTGACTAGAGTTTTCAGGAGGTTTGGAGTTAGTTGTGAGGGGGAGGCTCCCACCAAACTGTCTCATGTTGATACCTTCAACCTTCACACCTTGCATCGAATGGGGTTCACAAAAAGTGTGGTGGTTGGATCAGGGGAGCTGAGGAGAGAGCAGAAGAAAGAGCAGAAGAGAGAACAGAAGAAAGAGCAGAAGAGAGAGCAGAAGAAAGAGCTGAGGATACAGCAGAAGTCAGAGCTGAAGAAGAAGAAGGTCCATCATCTCCTGTTCATGACATCAGGGCAGCTTCACCAGATATACAGTTCTTTCCGGATCCAGAGGCTGGCCCTTCTGAGTTTACCAGGATACCCACACCTGTGCATCAGCCAGAGAGCAGAGCACCTCCGCCAGAGTTCACACTGTCCGATTGTCAGATTGAGCGGATTGCACAGCGTATGGTCTCTTTGATGTCGAGTCAGATGAGCAGTACTTCATTTGTACCAGGGGCTACTTCTACTGATCAGACTTTGACTCCCCACATCTCCACAGTATATCAGATGATGGCAGATCAGTCCATGAGGATTCAGCAGCTTGAGGACACTGTTCTGAGATTGACTGGCAGAGTTCTCGAGTTATAGGGGCAGGTCTTCGATTTGGCACACCCTCAGCCTCAGGAGTCTTCGATTGAGGTCACTGATCTCACTGCAGAGGCCGGCAGACTCAGAGGAGCTCTTGAGGGCGGTTATGAGTTACTGAGGAAGGAGATCAGAGGATCAAGTGAGCAAGCTACTACTCAGTTCACTGCACTTCTCCAGGCTGTCTCCAGGGCACTGACTGTACTTGACTCCATCAGACTTACCCTTTCAGTTCAGTCCCTAGCTTCTCAGCGTTCTCAGCCACCCAGTTCCTCCCATTCGCCTGCTCGTGCCAGTTCTTCCTCTCGTGCCAGAGGCAGACGGGGTCGAGGACGCATCTCAGATCCAGATCCATCTGATCCTTATCACATTTCTGATGATTCTGATCATTGATCATTTCTAGATCCTAGGTCTTAGTATTTAGTCCTCTCTAGGATCTGTATTTTTGGAGCCATGTATTGACATGAGCTAGTTGACTTTGTATGTTACTTTTTATGTTACAATCTATGTACTGAAACAATTATGGCTTTACCTTTGGAATGATGATTATCTTACTTTGGTCATATATTCTCTTTTGTGAAATATTGTCTTCTCTTTATGGTATTATCATTTTATGATTGCTGTTAATAGTTGCTTCATTAAGGGGGAGCAAACCCTACAAGAGGAAAAATTAAAGAATGCTTCAGAAAAAGGACTTAACCTTGTTTGATGATGTCAAAAAGGGGGAGAAATTAAACACAAAGAAATCCATCAAAAGCAAACACTACAAATTATGAGAAATTAATACATTGACAATTTTAAGTACAAATGCTAAATATACTGCAAATAAGTACCTTTTAAAATTACTTATACTCTAATTTGCTGTAAACCATTGAATATGCTTTGATAGGCTTTAAAATTTCAAACCTACTCTGATATATTGAATACATTGCTCTAATACTTTGACAATTTTACTACTCCGATACATTACTCAATTTTACTCTGATACATTGAAAAACTATTTTTATTACTCTGATACTTTGTAAAATTGTTTTCCCTACACTGATACATTACAGGATTTTCATTTCTCTTGCTCTGATACATCTTAAACTTAAATGATCTAATACTCTTTCCAAATCAACTATTCAATATGCTTTGGCACACATGACTAGTTTTGAGAATTGAGAAAATTTTTCAAAATACAGTTTGCTCTGATAATAAAATCAAATTTTCTGCTCTAACACCAAAAGAATTATCCAATGAGCATATCTTCCAATCTTTAAGCAAATGGGCAAACTACTTATGCATATAACCATTTGTTTCACATGCCAAAAGAATCATACTCTTTTCAAGCAATGCTTTTGAAATTCATGATTCATATAAATGCTTTTGTTCAAATGTTTTGTCATCATCAAAAAGGGGGAGATTGTTGCTCCTAGATTGATTTTGATGACTACAAAACAGTTGGAAGGGATACAAATAATTTTTTATGTGAAAAAGACCTTATGCTCTACAGGGGCAAAATCATAATTTCATCAAAACTCTGATTTGATAACATCATCGTGTAGAACAAATGATATGTAATCTATTGGTGAAAGTTTCATGGTTTTTGGACTTATATTTTTGGAGTTATGAAGGTTTGAAGTTCATGAGTCGACTCATGAGTCAACTCATGAAACTATGAGCTGATTGGCACGCAAAGATTAGCCATGGCACGCTGGTTTTCTGGCTTGGCACGACCTGTGAGTCGACTCATGAGTCGACCCACAAGGCATGAGTCGACTCATGAGTCGACCTCTGCTGTTTTGGGCCAAGAAAATCCAGAAACCCAATCTCTGGACTTTGCAACAGAGGTCGACTCATGAGTCGACCCCTGAGGCATGAGTCGACTCATGAGTCGACTCATATGTCGGGATTTGCCTATAACGGCTAGTTTTTGGCCAGATTTGGTTGCTTTTTAATGCTGCTTTTTGTGCTCTAACGGCTCTTTTTCTGCCTAGTTTGTTTTCCCTTGTCTCTTAAGGCTATAAAGGTTTCAAAAGGTGGAAAACAAAAAGAAGAGAGATCCAAAATATCCAAGAGGCATTCAAGTGATTTGAAAAGAGAAAATCAAGAGCATTCAAGAGGGCATTCAAGTGCATTCAAGAGAGAGTTTTTCTCAAGCCAACTTCTCAACCTCATTCAAGAGCTCATTTAAAGCCTTCAAGAAGCCTTCAATCAAGCTCACCAACTCCTCAAGCATTTACTTCATCTCTCATCCACTTTGAGAAAATCCAAGAAGGGCTTCTTCATTTGAGTAAAGCGTATTTATTTTATATTCGCTCACTTAAGGAGCTATTCTTGTACTTATTTATGCTCTAAACTGATTTTATCTTGTGAGCAATTGTTTTTTTTTGGAGGGTTTCCAAAACAAGGAAAGGTTGATCCGAACCTGAAATCGGAGTGTATTGGGTCGGCTTGTACCCGGGAAACAAGTGGACTAGCTTGGGATAGCTAGTGTCGGAGTTTCCGACGGTTGTATTCGGGTTGAATACAAAGTATAGTGGATTGGAATTCCCAAGTAGGAGCTTGGGGAGTGGATGTAGGTGCAAGGTTGGCACCGAACCACTATAAATCATTGTGTTTGTGGCATGCTTTATTGTTTCTCTTTAATTCTCCATTATATCCTTGCATTCTTGTTTTAAGTAATTAATCTCAAACCAAAGTCTCTCTCTTCATTCATCAAGTTTTTGATATATAATTTTTACAAGTAATTAGTTAAGCCTAAAATTTTTAAAACCCAATTCACCCCCCCTCTTGGGTTGCATAGCTGGGCAACAATGGAGAAGGATCAAAGTTGAGACTAGAGAGATATACAAATTCTAGTTTTCAATCTGTTCCAGATGATAGCAAGTCAATATCGGATATATGTTTATCCTAAAAGATGAAGCAATGAGTTAGAAGAGTTTCAAGCAACAGATAGTGGCTGACTCAATTACTGAGGTAGAGTACATCGCTGATAGTGAAGCCACTAAGGAAGCTGTCTGGATGAAGAAGTTCATCATGGAGTTAGGAGTCATTCCTGAGATTGAAGGATCAGTGTCACTCTATTGTAATAACACCGGAGCCATTATTCAAGCTAAGGAACCTAGGTCTTATTAAAGATTCAAGCACATCCTCAGACGCTTCCATCTCATTCAAAAAATTATAGAGAGACAAGATGTTATCCTTGAACAAGTAGATACAAAGAAAAATATAGTAGACCTATTCACTAAGGCCACACTATAGCAGCTATTTGATCACCATCTTGATTGTACGAGATTGAGATACAACGATGATTTGCTTTAGTGCAAGTGGGAGATTGAAACAAGAGTACCCTATAAGCCAATCACAAGTATGTTGCGATGAGATATTTCTTATAATTTTTTAACTCATGTAATGATATTTATTATTTGATAATAAAATGAGGTATTGATTCATCATTTTAGCTGCATCTTATTATGTCTAAGATTTTGATGAACCCCAAAGATTAGGATAATAATTTTAAGAGACATGAATGAGTTATGCTAGTGAGACCTGAAATCTTAAAACTTTAATCTTAAATATTTTTGATCATAGGAGCATTGAGTCGGAGATCAATATTTCAGATAGATCAGTACATCCTATGTATGCTCGATGGAGAGGGTGATAGATCTCACTAGCCACTTGTGTATGGGATACTAATACAAGGATGTGGGTGCTCATTTAAAAATGAGTCCATTGAATTGACTCGATAGAAGAGAAATTTTATGGAAGTCTTACTTGCATGTCAAAGATAGTTCTCTAAGTGAAAGTTCTGCAAGTAATCCTTAGACTTGAGATCATCATGGAATCTTATACATATGAACCCATATTTTGCTTCATACCTGGGCAGGGCATTAAGATATATAAGGAATATTCTGGATATGATGAAATGTATATGAAGGTTATGAGTAGGTCAACATAGAATCGATCACTCCTAGTAAGAGGAGATCGCATCCTGTATATTATCATCCCTAGATGACTCGAAAAAAAATTTTTGACCAAAAGCAGGAAGAAGATTGAAAGAGTATCTAATGCTTCTTCATTGGAGTCATCATTGATTAATTGAGAATCAATATGAATATATATTTGAGTTTGACATGATTCCATACTCATGAACATATTCAGGGTGTAGGGATGATCGAAGGATTGAATTGCACGGTAACTTACCATTGAAGGATATATTTAGTATTTTTATCAAATTTATTATCTTCTAGGTAGTTATGTATATTGTTAGATGTCAATCTTGACATGTAGGTCTGATCAAATTAAAGAGTTTATTCGATCGTCAATTAGAAAGGATTCTAATTATTGAGCTCGGGTTAGCTCGATTGACCTAAATCGGTTAGATTGAAATCTAATCAAATTAGATCAACTTACACCCAGACCTACTGCTAGCTAGATATGAAATCCAATGGATCACACACATATAAAAATTGGTCAAGGATCCTTTTGAAAAAAATTGATTGAAATTTTGGATTCAATCAGGATTTCGGTAAGTATACTAGCACGTATGGAAACCCTAGCTCCTTTGGAGATTAATTTGGTCTCATCCCTTGCTAATTAGCTGCTCAATCTGGTGGGCATTTGGGTCAGATTGTGCCACCTAGAAGTAGCTAAAAAGAGGCACCATATCTGATGTTAACGCCAAAAACTAAGAGTCCAAGTTCGAAGGACTCTTGGCATAAAAATGAAGAGCGCACGTGCCCTTTGGTTTTGGCATGCAGAAGGACTAAGAGTCCTTCTGCTTTGGGTATCTAATTTTTTTATGATAATAAGATCAGATCATGAACCACCTAGCACATCATTTAAAGTATAAAAAATCATTGGGATTATGCATGGAATTTTTGCTGCAATCTTGTGTTGGGAATAGTGTCCCAAAGCTAATCGTCAGCCTGTTGATGGTTGTGCTCATTTTTGTATTTGTACATGAATTATGAATTAATAAAAATTATTTTGATATTTTTTATCATAAAATATTTCATCTTCTAATGAACTCCTATGTTGTGGTGAAGTCCTTAGGACTATTTAGACTCGACAAAGGAGGATTTGTCGTTTAGTCCTTAAATCTGTTCGCGACCAAATGATACGTTGTTACCAAGGATGACAACATTTATCAAGCATAGGTCATTGTGTGCCATATAGGTTGGTTGTCCTCTTAACCAATGAGTGTGGAGACACTGGTATGGAATACAGGTGAGATGTAAGGGTACATCTGCACTGAACGTGACCGACTCCGGACCTATTTCTACTGTCAAAATTTGCTCCGATGGAATATGGGTATAAATATCCCTCCGACCTGAGACCGCCATGGTGACTTGCAAGCAACTCACTACACTTAGGCACTGGACTATCTGAATTTTTAATTCAGTGACGGAAGGCTGCTGGGTGTAGTCAAGTACTTGACTTATCGGTGCGTGTGTCAAGATGGGATTGACCACTCCAATTTAGGAGCTGTGTACAGTTGTGTTTCAATTTAGTAAAATCTTGACCAGGGTAGTCCTTGTGAGGAGTCACAGGACTGTTTGAGTTGAGCATGATTTGGATGATCTGATCAGGGTTGACAGTTTAACCCTGAGTCGTCCTAAACACAGGGGTCAAAAAGATGAATTATGTTGCTCCTAGATTGATTTTGATGATTACAAAGCAGATTGAAGGGATACAAAATTTTAAAATGAAAAAGTCCTTATGCTCTTCAAGGGCAAAATCATAATTTCACTAAAATCCTGATTTGATAGTACCATTTGGTAGAACAAATGATTTGAAATCTATTGGTGAAAATTTCATTGTATTTGGACTTATATTTTTGAAGTTATGAAGGTTTGAAGTGCATGAGTCGACTCATGAGTCAACTCATGGCACTGTGAGCTGATTGGCACGCAAAAATTCTCCTTGGCACGCTAGTTTTCTGGCTTGGCACGACCTGTGAGTCGACTCATGAGTCGACCCACAAGGCATGAGTCGACTCATGAGTCGACCCCTGCTAATTTGAGCCAAGAAATTCCAAAAAAGCATTCTTTGGTTTTTGCAACAGAGGTCGACTCATGAGTCGACCCCTGAAGCATGAGTCGACTCATGAGTCGACCCCTGCGACGGGAAATGTCAGCAACGACTATTTTTTTGCCCATTTTAATTGCCATTTATGCTTCCTAAAAATCCTCTAACGGCTCTTTATCTGCCTAAATTATTTTCTCTTGCTTCTAATGCTACAAAATGCTTTAAATGATGAAAGAAATTGCAGATTAAATAGCGGATCAAACGTGAAATCAAATGTCAAGAGAAAAAGAGGAAAAAGAGAAGAACAGAAGAGAGGATCCAAAATTTGCAAGAAAAAGCCTGAGATCAACGAAATATCCAAAGAGAAAAAGAGAGAGGATCCACAATATACCAGAGAGATTGTGAAAGAGAAAAGCTAGATCTTTCAAGGAGAGAATTCTTCACGCCTATCGTTTCAACCTTGATCTAGAGATCGTTCAAAGCTTTCAAGAGATCTTCAATCAACGATCAACCTCTTCTCAAGCATTCGTTCAACCGTTCATTCATCTTGAGAAAATCTGAAAAAGGGGTTCTTCATTTGAGTAAAGCTTTTATTGTTATATTTGCTCATTTAAGGAGCTGTTATTGTATTAATCTGTGCTCTAAATATTCTTACTCTTTGTGAGTTTTTGCTCTTATTTTTGGAGGATTTCCAAAACAAGGAAAGGTTGATCCGAACCTGAAATCGAAGTGTTTTGGGTTTACTTGTACCCGGGAAACAAGTGATCTAGCTTGGGATAGCTAGTGTCGGAGTTTCCGACGTCTTGTATTCTAGCTTGGGATAGCTAGTGTCGGAGTTTCCGACGTTTTGTATTCGGGTTGAATACAAAGGATAGTGGATTGAAATTCCCAAGTGGGATCTTGGGGAGTGGATGTAGGTGCAAGGTTAGCACCGAACCACTATAAATCCTTGTGTTTGTGGTGTGCTTTATCGTTTTATCTTATTTCTTTATTATATCCTTGCAATACTGCTTTAGGTAATTAATATTGTTTTAAGCCATTGTTTTGTTCTTCATAAGTTATCTGTTGGGCTTAAAATTTTTAGAAACCCAATTCACCCCCCCTCTTGGGTTGCATAGCTGGGCAACAAGTGGTATCAGAGCCAGTGCTCTAGCCCTTCTTTGATCTAACAATCAAAGAGCCAAAGATCTATGGCAACCCATGTTGGAACTTCTCTAGCCGAGGGGCAATCAACAAACCGACCTCCACTTTTCAATGGGTCTAATTACACCTATTGGAAAGCTCGGATAAAGATTTTCATACAAGCACTCGACTATGATATGTGGAGTATCATAGTGAATGGTCCTCACACACCCACCAAGATTATAGATGGTGAGGAGTCAACCAAACCCGAGAAAGAATGGGATGAGGTTGACAAGAAATTGGCACAATTAAATGCCAAAGCTATGAATGTTCTTTATTGTGCACTAGATGCTAGTGAATTTAATCGCATTTCTACTTGTGCATCTGCTAAAGAAATATGGAATAGGTTAGAAGTCACCCATGAGGGAACAAATCAAGTAAAAGAGTCTAAAATAAACATACTTGTACATAAATATGAATTGTTCAAAATAGAGCATGATGAGTCCATAACTGCTATGTTTACTCGTTTTACTGATATAATCAATGGTTTAAAGAGTCTTGGCAAATCTTATACTAACAGTGAACTTGTAAGGAAGATTCTCAGGTCACTACCAAGAACTTGGGAAGCCAAGGTGACTGCCATCCAAGAAGCAAAGGACTTGAACACTCTACCTCTAGAAAAGCTTCTTGGATCCTTGATGACTCATGAACTTAGCATGAAGCAACATCAAGAGGATGAAGTCAAAAAGAAAAGAACCATTGCCCTCAAATCCACAACTTCACCTGATTATGAAACGGATGACTTTGAAGATGAAGATCAGGATGAGGAGATGGCTCTCATCACCCAGAAATTTAAGAAGTTTCTAAGAAAAAGAAACAGGGGATGAGAAAGAAATTCACAAAAGGGGATCAAAGCAAAGAAAAGGAGAAAGATCAATCCCCTATATGCTACGAGTGCAAGAAGCCAGGACATTTCAGATCCGAATGTCCACAATTGAAGAAAGGTCCAAAGAAGTTCAAAAAGAAGGCAATGATGGCTACCTGGAGTGTGAGTGATGACTCAAGCTCCGATGAGGAAACCTCAACAGAACAAGCCAACCTATGCCTGATGGCACATGAAAATGAGGTAACTTCTGAATCCACTAGTGAATTTACTTTTGAAGAATTGCATGAAGCATTCTATGATTCAATTGATGAATTAAAGAAACTAGGGAAGAAAAACAAAGAGCTGAAATTGGAAAATCAGTCCTTAGTGAAACAAGCTGAAAATCTTTCAATTGAAAAATTCACCTTGATTCAAGAAAATCAAAACTTAAAGGATGAAATGAACAAGCTGAAATCTATAGTAGATAAGTTCACCTTAAGTTCAAACAAACTAAATATGATCCTTGAAAATCAGAAAGCTATATATGATAAAGCTGGACTTGGTTATAAACCCCTGAAGAAGCAAAAATTTCTGAAGGATATTTATTCAAGTAACAAGTCTACAAATATTACTTATTTTAAATGTGGAAGAATAGGACATAAATCATACACATGTCTTATTAACAAATATGCAAACACAAAGAAAATATGGGTTCCAAAAGGAACCATTCTGACTAACCTGAAAGGACCCAAGAAAGCTTGGGTACCTAAGACAGAAACTTGATCTGTGCTTGCAGGTGTGTCTAGCATCCCAAGAAGAAAACAGGAAATGGTATCTTGACAGCGGATGCTCGAGACACATGACTGGTGATGAATCACAATTCATCACACTTGATGCTAAGGATGGAGGGATGGTCACCTTTGGAGATAATGGCAAAGGAAAGATCATCGGGATAGGTAACATTGGTATCACTCCCTCCAAATACATTGAGAATGTTTTATTAGTTAAAGGTTTAAAGCATAACTTACTTAGCATTAGTCAATTCTGTGATAAAGGGTATAAAGTAAGTTTTGAATCATCTGTTTGCATTGTGACGAGTCCTATTAACGATGGCATTAAATTTATAGGACATAGGCATGGCAATGTTTATATGGTAGACTTGAATGATTTAACTAAATTAGACATACAATGCCTAGTTTCTTTAAATGCTAAAATAAATGAGACTAGTTGGCTGTGGCATCGTAGACTTGCACATATTAGCATGCATTCTCTTTCAAAATTAATTAAAAAGGATTTAGTTATCGGTTTGCCAAAATTGAATTTTGAAAAGGATAGAATTTGTGATGCATGCCAATTAGGTAAACAAACTAGAGTATCATTTAAATCCAAAAACACTATTTCAACTTCTAGACCTTTAGAGCTCTTACATATGGATTTATTTGGACCAACAAGAACCACAAGTCTAGGAGGAAAACGATATGGATTTGTAATAATTGATGATTACTCTCGTTTTACTTGGGTTTTCTTTTTAGCTCACAAAAATGAAACTTTTCAAAATTTCACTAAATTTCATCGAAAAGTCACTAATGAAAAAGGGTTTTCAATTCAAAATATTAGAAGTGATCATGGAACAGAATTTGAAAATCATGACTTTGAAAATTTTTGTGATGAAAATGGAATTGGCCATAACTTCTCTGCTCCTAGGACACCCCAACAGAATGGGGTAGTAGAAAGGAAAAACAGAACCTTAGAAGAAATGGCCCGTACCATGCTTTGTGAAAGCAACCTTCCAAGATATTTTTGGGCAGAAGCTATTAACACAGCATGTTACATTTTAAATCATGCTTTAATTAGATAATTTTTAAAGAAAACCCTCTATGAACTTTGGAAAGGAAGAAAACCAAATATTGCATATTTTCATATTTTTGGTTGCCGATGTTTTGTATTAAATAATGGAAAAAAAAAACTTGGTAAATTTGATGCAAAATCAAATGAAGCAATCTTTCTAGGTTACTCCTCCACTAGTAAAGCATTTAGAGTGTTCAACAAAAGAACTTTAGTAGTTGAGGAGTCCATACATGTTGTTTTTATTGAATCTAATGATCTTCCTTCAAGGAAGAATGAGGGTGTTGATGATGCAGATCCACTAATAAAAGGTATAAAGGAGATCACTCTGAAAGATTCAGTAACTCCAGAAGACAAGGATCAAGAAGACAAACAAAATGAAAGAGGTGAAGAAATTCAAGAACAACCTCAAGGTACAAATGAATTACCCAAGGAATGGAGGTATGTTCACAACCACCCTAAGGAGTTAATAATTGGTGATCCTACGCATGGGGTAAAAACATGTTCTTCACTTAGAGATGTACTTAATCATTGTGTATTTGTATCTCAACTTGAACCTAAAACTTTTGAAGAAGCTGAAAATGATCATAATTGGATTAATGCTATGCAAGAAGAACTTAATCAATTTGAAAGAAATAATGTTTGGACCTTAGTGAAAAGACCTAAAGATTATTCAATAATTGGCACAAAATGGGTCTTTAGAAACAAATTAGATGAGCATGGAAATGTAATTAGAAATAAAGCAAGACTGGTTGCTAAGGGATATAATCAAGAAGAAGGAATTGATTTTGATGAAACCTTTGCACCTGTTGCTAGATTAGAAGCCATTAGACTTCTACTTGCTTATGCTTGCTTTATGAAATTCAAACTATTTCAAATGGATGTTAAAAGTGCATTTTTAAATGGATATATTTCTGAAGAAGTATATGTAGAACAACCCCCTGGATTTGAAAATCATGCTTTTCCCAATCATGTCTTTAGATTAAATAAAGCTTTATATGGTCTAAAACAAGCACCTAGAGCATGGTATGAAAGGCTAAGCAAATTTTTACTAAATAATGATTTCTCAAGAGGCAATGTAGATACAACCCTATTTATTAAAAAAAACCAAAATGATATGCTAATTATACAAATTTACGTTGATGACATAATTTTTGGGTCTACTAATGAATCCCTTTGTCAAGACTTTGCTAAGCTTATGCAGGGGGAGTTCGAGATGAGCATGATGGGAGAACTCACCTTCTTCCTCGGACTCCAAATCAAACAATCAAAAGAGGAATCTCCATCACCCAAAGCAAGTACACCAAGGAACTACTCAAAAGATTTGGAATGGAGAACTGCAAACCAATTGGCACACCAATGAGTCCCTCATGTAAGCTTGACAAGGATGATGAAGGTAAATGTGTAGACTTAAAATACTATAGAGGTATGATTGGCTCATTATTATATTTAACTGCAAGTAGGCCTGATATCATGTTTAGTGTTTGCTTATGTGCAAGATATCAATCTAATCCTAAGGAATCTCATTTGAATGCTGTTAAAAGAATCCTTAGATACTTAAATGGTACACAAACCATAGGATTATGGTACTCTAAGGACTCACAAATTAATTTGTTAGGATATTCTGATGCTGATTTTGCTGGATGTAAATTAGATAGAAAAAGCACAAGTGGAACTTGCCAATTTCTTGGAGTAAACCTAATCTCATGGTTTAGCAAGAAACAAAATTCGGTAGCACTGTCTATGGCTGAGGCCGAATACATTGCAGCCGGAAGTTGTTGTGCTCAAATCTTGTGGATTAAGCAACAACTCGAAGATTTTGGAATCAAACTTAATGAAATACCAATAAAATGTGATAATACAAGTGCCATAAATCTATCTAAAAATCCAATTCAACACTCAAGATCTAAACATATTGAAATAAGACATCATTTTATAAGAGAACATGTTCAAAACAAAAATATAATTCTTGAATATGTTTGCACTGAAAATCAATTAGCCGATATCTTTATAAAGGCCCTTAGTGAGGATAGATTCTGTGAAATTAGGAGAAATCTAGGAATTCTAGATCCATTTGCCTAAACTTTTTATCACTCTAAAAACTTATCATTGAGCAAAATTCCTTCTCCCAAAATTTCGAATTTTTTTGGAATTTATTTGCATTTTTGCTGAATTTCTGAACTTCATGAGTCGACCCCCATGAGTCGACTCAATGGCAAACTTGTAAATCCCACCAACTTTCAACGGGTTCATTGTTTTTATAAGGGTTACTGTTTGTGAGATGACTCATCTTCCCATCGTCTTCCTTCCGAAAGCCGTTCCTTCCAACTCTTTTTTGCTCCAAATCCAAGGATCAATTCTGAGGCAATTCTCCCTCCTACTCTCCACCAAAAATCGTCACCTTAGAAAGGATTTTTCTGTGCTTTCTCGCAGTGATTGGCGCGGGTGGAACGTGCCCTAGAACTTCACCGTTCATTCAAAATCCACTTCTTTTCTCCACTCTCTTGTGATCCCTCCTCCACTGAATTCAAGTCTTCTTGTCTGCTACTTTATTGGATATGGCTCCAAAGATGAAACTTCCCCAAAGAAGGAAATCAATCCGTGAGGCTGAGGAAATTGTCCGAAAGAAAAGGCATGCTCAGTCTTCCAGTGTTCCCAATCCAGTTTCAGTACCTGCTCAAGGTCCCTCTCAATCCTCCATAAGCCCCAGTGTAAATCCTCTTTCTGATAGAAAAGTAGAAACTGGGAAAAACATAGATTTTCGGTTCTTTGAGAAAGAAGGCTTTACTTTTGCTACCAAGATCAAAAATCAAGGATGGGAACTTTATTGCTCTCTTAAGGAAGTCACCTATGTTGATCTAGTCAGAGAGTTCTACCAGAACCTAAATTATGGAAACGGGTCAGTGACTTCATCTGTAAAGGGAATTGACATTTGCTTGGATTCTAGGATATTGGGAGAAATACTTCAGTTGCCTAGTGAAGGATACTCATATATGGAACTCCCAATTAAAGAAGAAGGGATCAGAATTATCTTAGGAGAAGCTTTTTTAGGAAGTTTAAACAAATTGGAAGCAAAGCTATTATCCATTGAGATGAGGGTCCTGCATCAGATTGTAACAAAACTCTTCTTTCCTAGGAGTGGTAGACATGACTTACTGTCTGGCAGAGATGTATGTGTCATGTTTCATGTCATCACTCAGACCCCCCTAAACCTCCCTGCACTTATGATAGAGGCCATGAGAGAAACTTTGAACAGATCCAAGGCACACTTGCCTTATGGTATGGCCCTTACTAGAGTATTCAGGAGGTTTGGAGTTAGCTGTGAGGGGGAGACACCTACCAAGCTCTCACATGTGGACACTTTCAACCAACACAGTCTGCACCAATGGGAATTACAAAGACTGTTGTGGTTGGATCAAGGGCTCTGAAGAAAGAACTGAGGAGAGAGTTGAGGAAAGAGCTGAAGACAGAACTGAAGGCAGAATAGAAGAAGAAGGTCCATCTTCTCCTGTACATGACTTCAGGGCAGCTTCACCAGATACCCAGTTCATTCCTGATACTGAGGCTGGCCCTTCTGAGTTTACTAGGATGCCCACACCAGTGTTTCAGCCAGAGAGCAGAGCACCTCATTCAGAGTTCAGACTGGCTGACGATCAGATCGAGCATATATCTCAGCGTGTGGCTTCTTTGCTGTCTAGTCAGTGGGGTAGTACTTCTTTTGCACCTGGAGCTACCTCTTCTGATCAGACCATTACTCCCCACATCTCCACTGTGTTTCAGATGATTTCAGATCAGTCCGTCAGGATACAGCAGCTTGAGGATACAGTCTGGAGACTGACTGACAGAGTTCTTGACTTGCAAGGGCAAGTCCTTGCATTGGCCCATCCCCAGCCACAGGAGTCTACTATTGAGGTCACAGACCTCACTGCAGAGGCTGGCAGGCTCAGAGGAGCACTAGAAGGTGGATATGAGCTACTGAGGAAAGAGATCCGAGGATCGAGTGAGCATGCTACCACCCAGTTCACTGCTCTACTTCAATCTATTTCCAGAGCACTGAACGTACTTGATTCTATCAGACTCATGGTATCAGCCCTAGCATCTCAGCATTCTCAGCCATCCAGTTCATCTCGCTCTCCTTCTCGTGGCAGAGGCAGACGGGGTAGAGGATGCACTTCTGATCCATCATCTCCTCACCCTATATCTGATGACTCCGATCATTGACTTATCTTGATCTTTACTAGGTCCTAGGAGCTAGTATCTTGTTCTAGGATCTATACCTTGGGGCCATGTATTGACAATTAGCTGGTTGAATTTTATTTTCAAGAACTATGTATTGAAACAATTATGATATTAATGGAATCATCTTTTACCTATATTTCTACCTCTTTGTAATGATCATATTTTGGTTATATATTTTCTTCTTGTTGAAATATTGTCTTCTCCTTGTTGTTGTTTGCTGTTGATAATTGCTATATTAAGGGGGAGCAAACATCTGTGAAAAACTCTAAAGGGGAAGAAATTAAAGAATGTTTCAAAGAAAAGGAAGAGTTAACTATGTTTGATGATGTCAAAAAGGGGGAAAATTAAAAAAAACAAAAATTGAAATTAGACAAAAAGCAAAACCCTAAATTATGAGAAAAAGGGGGAGAAATTAAACAAAAACAAAGATTGGAAGATTTAAACAAAGATTGGG
This sequence comes from Elaeis guineensis, assembly GCF_000442705.2. Taxonomy (NCBI): domain Eukaryota; kingdom Viridiplantae; phylum Streptophyta; class Magnoliopsida; order Arecales; family Arecaceae; genus Elaeis; species Elaeis guineensis. The sequence goes on from NC_026003.2 coordinate 51,828,446, forward strand.
AGAAATTAAAACAAATATTGGAGAAATTAAACAAAAACAAATATTGGAGAAATTAAATAAAAATAAATATTGGAGAAATTAAAACAAATATTGGAGAAATTAAACAAAAATAAATATTGGAGAAATTAAAACAAATATTGAAGAAATTAAATAAATATTAGAGAAATTAGACAAAAACAAGGATTGAAAGATTAAACAAAACTTTGAGAAATTTTGGTATCAAAATTTGGTATCAGACAGAACTTTAACAAAAAGTCATCCATCAAAAGCAAAATCATGAGTACAATGCAAATAAGTATTTTTTTTATATATAAGCTCTGATATTCAAATTTGCTTTTGAAATTTTACTCACCTTGATACATCAATAAGAAATTTGTTTTACTCTGATACATCCTACAATTTCTTTTAACTTGATCTGATACATGATAACATTTGATCCGAAACAGTGTGAAGGTTTCTCTAATATATTATAACATTTGCTCTGATACAGTGTGAAATTTTCTCTGACATTTGCTCTAATACAGTATGAAATTTTCTCTGATACATTAAAAATTTTCTTGCTCTGATACATTATAAAATCTTTTCTGATACCATTGTAAAAATTATTTTTTCTCTGATACATAGAAAAAGTTATTTATCTTCTCTTGCTCTGATATATCTTGAACTCAAAATGATCTAATACCCTTTTCAAATCTTTAAGAAAATGGACAAACTATTTTTGCATTTATATTACATGCCAAAAGAATCATACTCTTTTCAAGCATATACACCTATAATGGATTTTTTGAAATTAATGCATTAACATAAATATTTTTGTTCAAATGTTTTATCATCATCAAAAAGGGGGAGATTGTTGCTCCTAGATTGATTTTGATGATTACAAAGCAGATTGAAGGGATACAAAATTTTAAAATGAAAAAGTCCTTATGCTCTTCAAGGACAAAATCATAATTTCACTAAAATTCTGATTTGATAGTACCATTTGGTAGAACAAATAATTTGAAATCTATTGGTGAAAATTTCATTATGTTTGGACTTATATTTTTGAAGTTATGAAGGTTTGAAGTGCATGAGTCGACTCATGAGTCAACTCATGGCACTGTGAGCTGATTGGCACGCAAAAATTCTTTTGGCACGCTAGTTTTCTGGCTTGGCACGACCTGTGAGTCGACTCATGAGTCGACCCACAAGGCATGAGTCGACTCATGAGTCGACCCCTGCTAATTTGAGCCAAAAATTCCAGAAAAGCATTCTCTGGTTTTTGCAACAGAGGTCGACTCATGAGTCGACCCCTGAAGCATGAGTCGACTCATGAGTCGACCCCTGCGACGGAAATGTCAGCAACGGCTATTTTTTTGCTCGTTTTAATTGCCATTTATGCTTCCTAAAAATCCTCTAAGGGCTCTTTATTTGCCTAAATTGTTTTCTCTTGCTTCTAATGCTACAAAATGCTTTAAATGATGAAAGAAATTGCAGATTAAATAGCGGATCAAACGTGAAATCAAATGTCAAGAGAAAAAGAAGAAAAAGAGAAGAACAGAAGAGAGGATCCAAAATTTGCAAGAAAAAGCCTGAGATCAACGAAATATCCAAAGAGAAAAAGAGAGAGGATCCACAATATACCAGAGAGATTGTGAAAGAGAAAAGCTAGATCTTTCAAAAAAAGGAGAGAATTCTTCACGCCTATCGTTTCAACCTTGATCTAGAGATCGTTCAAAGCTTTCAAGAGATCTTCAATCAACGATCAACCTCTTCTCAAGCATTCATTCAACCATTCATTCATCTTGAGAAAATCTGAAAAAGGGGTTCTTCATTTGAGTAAAGCTTTTATTGTTATATTTGCTCATTTAAGGAGCTGTTATTGTATTAATCTGTGCTCTAAATATTCTTACTCTTTGTGAGTTTTTGCTCTTGTTTTTGGAGGATTTCCAAAACAAGGAAAGGTTGATCCGAACCTGAAATCGGAGTGTTTTGGGTTTACTTGTACCCGGGAAACAATGATCTAGCTTGGGATAGCTAGTGTCGGAGTTTCCGACGTCTTGTATTCTAGCTTGGGATAGCTAGTGTCGGAGTTTCCGACGTTTTGTATTCGGGTTGAATACAAAGGATAGTGGATTGAAATTCCCAAGTGGGATCTTGGGGAGTGGATGTAGGTGCAAGGTTAGCACCGAACCACTATAAATCCTTGTGTTTGTGGTGTGCTTTATCGCTTTATCTTATTTCTTTATTATATCCTTGCAATACTGCTTTAGGTAATTAATATTGTTTTAAGCCATTGTTTTGTTCTTCATAAGTTATCTGTTGGGCTTAAAATTTTTAGAAACCCAATTCACCCCCCCTCTTGGGTTGCATAGCTGGGCAACAAATTATATAGTAACCATATTCATGTAGGTTCTGAGTGTTGCGATTGTGACTCTTCGACCTATCCAGACATCGGGTACCATTGCTAGATGGTCACTTCGATTAGTACAGAATTAGTTCCTGTGCTATCGGCTTAGGTTCGAACCTGCGGGGTCACACACATTAGAGGTTCCTATCTGATCTGATGGCTGATGTAGAATCCTACATATTTGGGACTCAATGATCGAGAATCAAGATTCTCTGATCACAAGTTGCACACATTATGGGTACCGAGGTCAAGAGTCCCACTGGTTGGGACTTTTCGATCAGGGTTACATATCAATGAATTCTAATGCCCGATTGCCCATCAAATTTGGACTCAGTATTTATAAGAAATTTAATTAGTGATTTGATCACTAATTAACTCAATTTGATTGAGTAATTATTTTTGTATCAAGTCCAATTGAATTGGATTCAGTTGAGTTTGACCCGATTAGGTTAAGAGTTGACCTAATCGTCAAGATGGTTTGGTCCCTGATTTGATCAGGGGTTGGACTTAGTCAATTCTTGATTTGATTAGGATTTTATTGAGCCTAATTAAGCCTAATTAAGTTAGGTTTAAATTAGTCTAATTGGACCTAACTTATTTGGTTCAATCAGGTTGGTTTAAATAATTAAACCACCTTGACTAATCTCCATGCGCCACCTCACTTCCATTGCACCCATTTGAATTCATGAGAAGAAACTTCTCATGAATTTTTTCCTCATGCCAAGCCCTCTCCATGCCCCACTTTAATATGCCATATGAATGGATAAGGATGATTGGTTGGCCATTCAAATTCAAAATAAAGTTTGAATTTGAATGGGCAATCAATCTTTGCGCCTTATCCCTTTTTTTACGTCCCATTTATTACATGAGAAAAGATTTCTCATGAAAGTACTCCATGCACAATTTAAGCCACCCTCACACCTTTAGTGGATAAGGGATGAGTTGGTGTCCATTTAAATTCAAAATTTGATTTGAATTCAAATGTGCAATTACTCATCTTTATCCTTTCTTTTGGATAAGACGTTTGACGTTGTTTTAAAAGGAGGAGAAGAGTGGGGCGTGCAAGAAGAAATTTTTTGGAGAAAAATTTTGGGGCGTGAGAAGTCTTGTGCATGAGAAGGAAGTCCATATCCTTCCAAGAGAAAAAGAAAGAAAAGAAAGAAAAGTGGGTACAAGGTTTTCGGTGAGTTTCTTGGAGTTTTTGGCCTGGGGTTCGAAAAGTGAGAAAGTGAGCTACGAGTGTCGTGAACCCACAAAGTCTCAAGGAGATTTTCAACATCCTCTCAAATACGTCTGTTGACGATCCATAGCATCCGAAGAATCGACAGACATCGATCGAAGGAGTTCGATCAGCATCCACCGTCAAAAGAGTGCTACAATGAGCTAGCACTCGTGAGGAGTCGATCAGATCGGAAGCTTCGTGTGGATGATCCACAGAGGCCAGACACACTGTGTGGTTGCATCACGATGATCAGACTCTCCCGACGGTGATCAGATTGCGGCGATCTACTACCCGCACAAAGGTATTGTGTTCTGAACACATTACAGTAAAGTATTTACTATTCAAATTTGAATTTTAAATTTAAATGAATGCATGCTATATATCATATTTAAATCTTAGTGTAGGATAAATTCATGTTAATTAATTAGACTAATTAATATCTTTCTACTGTAAAATCATAATTTTGAAAAAGTTTTAAAATTATCATTTTACCCCTGCATTGAATTTTCCCACAAATGGTATCAGAGCGGGTTCTAGGATATGATATATGAATTTGTATGCATAGATTAAATTGTAATCTAAAAGTTTAAATTTAAAATTTGAAATTTAAAATTTGAATTTTAAATTTTGAAAGTTGTTCGAAATTCAAAATTTAAAAGTTTGAAATTCAAAATTTCAAATTTGAATTTTGAAATTTAAAATTTGAAATTCAAAATTCAAAAATTTGAAATTCAAACTTTTAAATTTTGAATTTCGAACAACTTTCAAAATTTAAAATTTTAAATTTTAAATTCAAAAAATTTAAAATTTGAAATTTGAAATTTGTTTGAAATTTGAAATTCAAAATTTTAAAATTTGAAATTTGAAATTTAAAATTTAAATTTTGAAATTGATATATTTAGATATACTTGATCCAAGTAGCAAGTAATCGAATTGGGTTGGTTGCCATGGCCGTCCGATCATAGGAGAAAAGTAGGGTTGTAAGGCCCTCTCCTCTCATTCGATGGGGTCTCCTACGGTGGTAGGGGTGCCGCTGCAATTATATCCCATGCAGATGAAGCAGCGAAAGGAATTAATTATAAAGGTTCAATTATGAAATTTATCATGAATGTGTTAGATTATATCTAAAGAAATATTCATAATTTATTTTGATTGAGTTATTTTCTGTTATGTAATTAGCAATAGGATTGCTATTTAAGAAATGTGCTGATCTATTTGTGAAATGAGTCAACATATTTGGTGAACAAAAAATAAAACCTTTCAAATTTAAAAATTATTTTCGAAATGCCAAACCCTGACCCATCAGTCCAAATACTTAATTAAAAGAATTAAGTGTTGTCTAGTAGGTCTAGAATTGTGAATTAAGATCTAAGACAATTGCATAAACTTGTGGGTCAATGGGTTAGATGGATTAGGTCCATAATTGGGTTAGACCTAAGGTTAGCTTAAAGAAATGGACTAAATTAGAGTAATTGGTCAAATCTAATCAAAAGTTGAATTAGATTAGGTCAAGGATACTCTAGACTCAACTCCAATAGTTGTAGTTGAATGGGTCCATGTCTTTAACTAGATCAAGATAGACTTAATTCATGGCTACGTGGTGGAATCCTATTTACTAAGTTGATCAAATTAAAACTAATGAACCAGTTGGTGTCTAAGGTAAGTTTGGCAGTTTGACCAGTGGTTTTTAAGTAGGAGCTACTCGCAGTGATTTGATCTCTAACGAGTTAATAGCTTATCCCCACCACTGATCTCACTTACCTGGCCAACCTGGTGAATTAGATTTTGATTAGATCACTTGATGATTAGGGCTCACCCATGTCATTAGGTAAATCAATTTGACTGATTTAGGTGCTCCTAATGCCAGCTTTAATTAAATCTTTTTTAATCTGACTTGGTGAAGTCAGTGGGAGGATTGAAATTGGTTGGATATTTTCTTCTCATCTATCCTTTAATAAAATCTTCAAAAAAAAAAATTATTAGGTCCCTAAAAATGATTAAGTTATATTGATAACTAAGTCATAACCTCCAATTAAGTGAGTGATAATGAGTCCATTAGTTTAATAATCATTGGAGGCCCAAAGGCCTGGTGCTTATTGACTAATGGAATTATCATTCATAAAATGATAATTTGGTTTGAGTCTTTCTGATGGTGATCAGGTTGGCTAGCCAAAGTTGGTCCTGATTATTTATTGGTCCGATTCACCAAATCAAATCATGTTAATGGTTGGACCTATCGAACTTGATGAAAATAATGAGGATCCAATCACCTACATGGATGCAATGCAGAGACCCGACTCTGAGAAATGGCTGGAGGCCATGAAATCCAAAATGGAGTCCATGAAGATCAACGATGTGTAGACATTGGTTGACCCACCCAAAGGAGTAAAACCCAAGGGTGTAAGTGGGTCTTCAAGAGGAAGAGAGGCGCAGACGGAAAGGTGAAAACCTATAAAGCCCGTCTGGTTGCCAAAGGATATCGTCAACATTATGGTATAGACTATGACCAGACGTTTTCTCCTGTGGCAATGCTCAAATCCATTCGGATTATGCTTGCGATAGCTGCCCATCTGGACTATGAAATCTGGTAGATGGATGTGAAGACAGCTTTCCTAAATGGAGAGCTGGATGAAGAGGTGTATATGATACAACCTGAAGGATTCACATCCAAGATGACTCTAAGGTGTGCAGGCTACAGAGGTCCATTTATGGACTTAAGCAGGTATCACGGAGTTGGAACATACGTTTTGATAAGATGATCAAGACGTATGACTTCGTTAAGAATGAAGAAGAGCCATGCATTTATAAGTAGGCTAATGGTCCACTAGTAGTATTTCTTGTATTGTATGTGGATGACATTCTCTTAATCGGGAATGATGTCCCTGCATTACAGGGAATAAAGATTTGGCTGTCGTCACAGTTCTCCATGAAGGATCTGGGAGAAGCTTCCTACATTCTAGGGATGAGGATCTATAGGGATAGATCTAAAAGATTGCTTGGTTTATCTCAGTCCACGTACATTGATACTATGCTGAAGAGGTTCAGCATGAAGAATTTCAAGAAAGACTATCTTTTGATAGGCCATGAAATTTCTATCTCAAAGAGGGATTGTCCAACAACACCTCAAGAGAGAGAGCGTATGGATAGGATTCCATATGCTTCGACAGTGGGATCTATCATGTACGCCATGATATGTACACGATCAGATGTGGCATACTCACTAGGGGTAGTGAGTAAATACCAATCTGATCCAGGGGAGAATCACTGGAAGGTTGTTAAAACCATCCTGAAGTATTTAAAAAATACTAAGGATCAGTGGCTTGTTTATGGTGAATCGAACTTGAGACTTATAGGGTTTACAGACTCTAGTTTCCAGTCTGATCACGATGACAGCAAAAGTGTGTCGGAATTTATTTTTACCCTTAATGGTGGGGTTATCTGCGGGAAAAGTTCCAAGCAGCACACAGTGGCTGATTCAGTTTGCGAGGCAGAGTATGTCGCCGCATCAGATGCTGCCAAAGAAGCGGTGTGGCTGAGGAAATTCATCACCGAGCTTGGAGTAGCACCCTCCCTTGTTGATCCAGTTCTGCTCTACTGTGACAGCTCTGGAGCCATTGCTCAGGCGAAGGAACCAATGGCACACCAGCGGACGAAGCATATTCTGCGTCGCTACCATCTCATCCGAAAAATTATAGATCGAGGTGACGTCGATCTTCAGAAGATCGACGGGAAGGAGAACCTGGCTGACCCATTCACTAAAGTCATTGCGGTGAAGGAGTTCGACAACTACAAGTCAAAGATGGGTATTAGATACTGTACCGATTGGCTTTAGGCCAAGTGGGAGATTATTGAAAATAGTGTCCCAAAGTCAATCGTCAGTCTGTTGATGGTTGTGCTCATTTTTATATTTATACATGAATTATGAATTAATAAAAATTATTTTGCTATTTTTCATCAAAAAATATTTCATCTTCTAATGAACTCCTATGTTGTGGTGAAGTCCTTAGGACTATTTAGACTCGACAAAAGAGGATTTATCATTTAGTCCTTAAATCTGTTCGCGACCAAATGATATGTTGTTACCAAGGACGATAACGTTTATCAAGCATAGGTCATTGTGTTCCATATAGGTTGGTTGTCCTCTTAACCAATGAGTGTGGAGACACTGGTATGGCATATAGGTGAGATGTAAGGGTACATCTGCATTGAACGTGACCGACTCTGGAGCTATTTCTGCTGTCAAGATTTTCTCCGATGGAATATGGGTATAAATATCCCTCCGACCTGAGACCGCCACGGTGACTTGCAAGCAACTCACTACACTTAGGGACTGGACTACCTAAATTTTTAATTCAGTGACAGAAGGCTACTGGGTGTAGTCAAGTACTTGACTTGTCAGTGCGTGTGTCAAGATGAGATTGACCACTCCAGTTTAGGAGCTGTGTACAGTTGTATTTCAATTTAGCAAAATCTTGGCCAGGGTAGTCCTTGTGAGGAGTCACGGGACTGTTTGAGTTGAGCACGATTCGGATGATCTGATCAGGGTTGACAGTTTAACCCTGAGTTGTCCTAAACACAGGGGTCAAAAGGATGAATTATATAGTAACCATATTCATGTAGGTTCTGAGTGTTGCGATTGCGACTCTTCGATCTATCCAGACGTTGGGTACCATTGCTAGATGGTCACTTCGATTAGTACAGGAATTAGTTCCTGTGCTACCGGCTTAGGTTCAAACCTGCAGGGTCACACACATTAGAGGTTCCTATCTGATCAGATGGCTGATGTAGAATCCTATATATTTTGGACTCAATGATCGAGAATCAGGATTCTCTGATCACGAGTTCCACACATTATGGGTACCGGGGTCAAGAGTCCCACTGGTTGGGACTTTTCGATCAGGGTTACATATCGATGAATTCTGATGCCCGATTGCCCATCAGATTTGGACTTAGTATTTATGAGAAATTTAATTAGTGATTTGATCATTAATTAATTCAATTTGATTGAGTAATTATTTTTGGATCAAGTCCAATTGAATTGGATTCAGTTAGATTTGACCCGATTAGGTTAAGAGTTGACCTAATCGTCAAGATGGTTTGGTCCCTGATTTGATCAGGGGTTGGGCTTAGTCAATTCTTGATTTGATTAGGATTTTATTGAGCCTAATTAAGTTTAATTAAGTTGAGTTTAAATTAGTCTAATTGGACCTAACTTATTTGGTTCAATCAGGTTGGTTTAAATAATTAAACCACCTTGACCAATCTCCATGCGCCACCTCACTTCCATTGCACCCATTTGAATTCATGAGAAGGAACTTCTCATGAATTTTTTTCTCACGCTAAGCCCTCTCCACGACCCACTTTAATGTGCCATATGAATGGATAAGGATGATTGGTTGGCCATTCAAATTCAAAATAAAGTTTGAATTTGAATGGGCAATCAATCTTTGCGCCTTATCCCTTTTTTTATGCCCCATTTATTACATGAGAAAAGATTTCTCGTGAAAGCACTCCATGCATAATTTAAGCCATGCCTCATGCCTTTAGTGGATAAGGGATGAGTTGGTGTCCATTTGAATTCAAAATTTGATTTGAATTCAAATGTGCAATTACTCATCTTTATCCTTTCTTTTGGATAAGACGTTTGACGTTGTTATAAAAGGAGGAGAAGAGTGGGGTGTGCAAGAAGAAATTTTTTGGAGAAAAATTCTGAGGTGTGAGAAGTCTTGTGCATGAGAAGAAAGTCCATATCCTTCCAAGAGAAAAAGAAAGAAAAGTGGGTGCAAGATTTTTGGTGAGTTCCCTGGAGTTTTTGGCCTGGGGTTCGGGAAGTGAGAAAGTGAACTACGAGTGTCGTGAGCCCACAAAATCTCAGAGAGATCTTCAACATCCTCTCAAGCATATCTGTTGATGATCCAGAGCATCCAAAGAATCGACAGATATCGATCGAAGGAGTTTGATCAGCATCCACCGTCAAAAGGGCTCTACAATGAGCTAGCACTCGTGAGGAGTCGATCAAATCAGGAGCTTCGTGTGGACGATCCGCAGAGGCCAGACATGCTGTGTGGCTGCATCGCGATGATCAAACTCTTCCGACGGTGAGCAGATTGCGGCGATCTACTACCCGCACAAAGGTATTGTGTTCTGAACACATTACAGTAAAGTGTTTACTGTTCGAATTTGAATTTTAAATTTAAATGAATGCATGCTATATATCATATTTAGATCCTAGTGTAGGATAAATTTATGTTAATTAATTAGATTAATTAATATCTTTCCACTGTAAAATCATAATTTTAAAAAAGTTTTAAAATTATCATTTTACCCCTGCACTGAATTTTCCCACACCTTGCCCCATGCGTGAGAGGTCTTCTGGATGCGCAAAGAGATGTGAAGTCTCCTTCTATTTAAGGAGTCTTAGGTGACAATTTTATCTGATATTTTTTTTTGATAAAGATCACATTCAAATGCTGATTACATATGATTAATCTAAAAAATTATCAAATGTCATATCATTGCTTTTGATGCCCTTTTCTGGGTGTGTGCATGTGCGATAGAGAGAAGGCACTCGCATGTCTCTCCAATGAAGAGTCCTTCTTAGGTTTAAACTCTTATCCAAATGGGGCATCACTTGCTGATAGCCTTTCCATTTGAACAAATGATTATGTGGCAAATTTTCACATTGATCTGAAGTCAGAAGAGATGCCAAATGCATCTCTTTCTGGGCATGCGCGCGTGAGTGGGTTGTAGTCGACGTATCACACCCTGAAGAGTCTTTTTGTTTGAAGACTCTCAGATAAGTGATACACGGACCTGATATAACTTTATAGATGACCCGTGCCTTCTCTATTGGTGCTATAAATAGGGGATGGCAAATGGATTGATCACTCAATTCTTTCATTCCCTATCCACTCCCTCTCTCCATCTCTTACAACTCTAGGGTTTAGGACAAAGGCTTGCTCTTTTCAGACAAGCCTAATTCTAATAGCTCTAAGGGTTTAAGAGGTCTAAAAAAAGATGGTTAGATCTAGTGGATGGTTTCGAGAGGTTCTGACTCAGGTCCGAAGGAAGATCTGATTGATTGGTGGCTAGTCGAGTTCTAGAGGCTAGAACTCTTGAAGCAAGGTGAAGGAGGAGCACTGTCTTTGGTTCAATTTTCATGTGGATTACCGTTGGAGGGCGGACACTTGGACATCAATTTTTGTGTGGATTACCATTGGAGGATGGACACCTGGACACCTCATAAAAATTGAGATTAGCGCTACAGGTATTCTTCTTATCCAAGTTTATACTTATTGTACTTTGATTGATATAGTCAAAGATTTCTGGGCATTAGAATTTCTAGTGCATCGGATGTTTTAAATAAAAATTTTAAAACACCTAACCCTTCCACTGTGCCACCGAAACCAACAGTAAGTTTGGTAATATTGCTTCACAATATGACTGGTAGTTTTTTATTGACAGTCCGCTTACTTGGTTATTTCGATGGTGTCTCAGACAAGCCAAAGCAGACCCTCCCATCGATCTTACTTACCTAGCCAATTTGCTAGATTATATTTTGATTAAGTCACTAATCAATTTGAGTTAACCCATGCCATTAAGATAAATTAGTGTGACTGATTTAGATATCTCTTGATCAGGCTTGTCTCTTGTCCAATTCAATGACTTGGTGAAGTCAGTGGAAGGACTTTTGACTACTGGTCAATCTCCTCTCATTCTCAAATCATTAAATCCATTCGATAGATTTAGGTGCCCTTGGATCAGCTTGTCTCTAGTCTTCTTCATGACTTGGTAAAGGCAGTGAGAGGATTTAGACTCACCAGTCCAATGGATCAGCTTGTCTAATCTTTTTCGTGACTTGGTGAAGTCAGTGGGAGAATTTTTTAAGACTCATCAGTCAATACATTCTCAAATTACGTAATAAATTATCTAAATTATTAGGTCCTTAAAATGAGCTAGTTATAGGGATAACTAGATTATAGCCTCCCACTAAGATGGATAATAATGGGTCCAATAGTCTAAGTAAGCATTGCAGACCCATAGGCCTAGTTGTTTATTTGAATATTAGAATTATCATTCATTATATGATAACTCAGTCATATCTCTCTGATGGGTGGTTAGGTTGGCTGACCAAAGTCAGGCCTGATCATTTGTTAGTTAGATGGGCTGAGTATGGTTATATTAATGGTTGGACCTAATCAGGACTTTCAATGGAGGTCTTAACCTACTAAAATGAAACCTGAGGTAAACTTAATTACTAGAAGTTATTTAAAGAAATAATTGGTTAAGAACCTACCTATAGATGTACATGGGTTGACCGACTATAGTCGAGCTCATGTGTAGTCTGTGTGGATTCTAGTACTCGCTAAGAAATTAAAATAATTTCTTAAATTAGAGGTTGAGACTACCAATTCATATAAAATAGTGAAAAAATCTTTAGATTAAAGTCTAAATTTTTAGGATTAAATAATTCATATACTAATAGGTCTTAATATTTTTTTTTCAGTGATGGCTAGTAATTTGTCACTCCGCTCACTATTGGATAGTGACAAGCTTATAGGATCAAATTTTGGTAATTGGTATTGAAAGTTGAGAATAGGTCTCGAGCATGAAAGGATCCTATATGTGATTATGGATCCAATATCTGAAGTACTAGCTCTCAATACAAACGCAACAGTTAGAGACACTTATCAAAAATGGCTCTACGACTGTACGACAGTATGTTGCATAATAAGAGCTGCTATGAATGATGAATTTAGTTATAAATTCAATAATACTCAGTCGAAAGAAATATTTCAAATGTTGATGAACCAGGCTTTTGGCACCTTAAGGATTTATCCTCAATAGGACATCGATCCTCTGATAGAGGAAAGATAAGTATGGTGCAGTGGTATCGTGCTAGAGCTTCTAAGCCCAATCGAACTAATTAGTTTCAGGCAGAACAGAGTCAGGCAGAATGCTTCTTTTGCAAGAAGCTACGGACTAGAAGAGAAATTATCCTCTATGTCTAGTTTCTCTTGATCTGAACAGGCCTAGGAAGAAAATAGTAAAGGATTGCTGGATAAGGTACTTATATGATAATACCTTATAATTTTTCTATCGTGATGCTACTACCTAGGTATTGGATATTGAAAGTTTGACTCATATCTGTAATTCATTGCAGGAACTTCAGGTTAATAAAAAATTTGAGAAGAGCGAATGATTCTAGAATGTTGGAGATGGAAGAGCTGTCCCAGTTCTAGCTATAAGAAAAGTTCAGCTTGTTCTCAATTCAAATATCATTATTTTAGATGATTGTCATTATTGTCCATCTTTTCTTATGAATATTATTTTCATAGGCCTTTTGGCCGTGGATGGTTATAATTTCAATACAAAAAAAATTTTATATATCATTATGAATGATGTCACGATTATGTGTGGACAATTAAAACATGGCATCACAGTCTATTAGTATAATGTATATATTGAACAAATATCTTAAAATAGATAATATCACAGATGCCTACCTTTGGCATTGTAGACTCGGTTATATATATTAGAATGGGATAAATAGGTTAACTAAAGAGAAAATCCTCGATATTGATGATTGTGAATCATTATCGACCTGTGAGTTCTATCTTCTTGGAAGATAACCAAGTCATCCTTTACAGAAATGGATGAATGAGCCAGTGATGTTCTAAGTCTAGTACATAGTGATGTATGTAGACCTATGAACATAGGATTAGAGGAGGATATTATTACTTCATTATATTTACTGACACGACCTATCAAGATATGGGTACATCTACTTTATAAAGTATAAGTCTGAATCATTTGAAATATTCAAACGATTCTAAAATAAAGTAGAAAAATAAACTGGAAAGAGTATTAGAACTCTTCAGATTGACCAAGGAGGTGAATACCTTTCTAATAAATTTTTGACATATCTACAAAAGAATGGGATTATGTCACAATGGACACCTTTTGAGAAGAGAAATCGAACTCTGTTAGATATGGTTCGATCCATGATAGGGTTTGCAAATCTACTGATCTCTTTTTGGGGTTATAATTTTAAGACTGCTTGTTGTGTTCTGAACAATATTTTAAGTATTGGAAAATATGTCCTAAAGCCAATAGTTTGATGATTGTGCTAATTATAAATGTATATAAATGGATGAATAATAAAAAATATTTAGCCTTTTTTCATTACAAGATTACATCTTCTAACAAACTCTTATGTTGTGATGAAGTCTTTAGAACTACTTTGATCAATAAAGAAGGATTTATCGCGTAGTCCTTAAATTGGTTCATGACCAAATGATACAGTATTACTAGGATGATAGCGATATCAAGTATAGGTCATTGTATACCATATGTATTAGTTATCTTTGTAATCAAATGGTGTGGAGACACTGGTATGGCATGCAGGTGAGATATAGGAGTACATCTCATTGAACATGACCAACTGCGGAGCACTCTGTAGTCAAGAGTAGCTCACGAAGGGTATGGATATAAGTGTCCCTCTGATCTGAGATCACCACGGTGACTTGCAAGCAACTCACTATACTTTAGTGTCAGACTAACTGAGTTTCTAATTCAGTGATGAAAAATTTTTGGGTGCAGTCAAATACTTATCAAGTTGGTGTATGAGTCAAGATAGGATTGACCTCTCTGAATTAGTAGGAGTTAATGCATCAAGGTATTTCAATTTAGCAAAATCTAAGCTCGGATAATCCATGTGATAGATTTGAAAGATTGAAATATAATGTGGATGACTTATCTAGGATTGACAGTTAAATCTTAGATCATCATTATTGCTCCTTGAATTGATTTTGATGATTACAAAGCATTTGAGGGGATTACTAATAATTTTGGCTTGGAAAAAGACTTATTGTATTTCAGGGGCAAAATCGTAATTTTGTCCAGATCTGATTCAGAAGCCTCAAGAGCAAGAACTGAAGATGTACAATCTATTGAAAAAAATTTTAACATTTTTGGAAGTATATGTTGTAAAAAAACTAGGTTTTTATTTTTGAGTCGACCCCATGAGTCGACTCATAGCTTAAAGGGCTGAACGGCACACTAAAATTTTGGCTGGCGCTCTCCGTGAGTCGATCCCATGGGTCGACCCATTGGCATGAGTCGACCCTATGAGTTGACCTCTGCTGCTTCGCAGGCCAAAATTACAGAACAGTCATTTTCTGTTCTGTTCCACAGAGGTCGACCCATGAGTCGACCCATGAGCATGAGTCGACCCTATGAGTCGACCCCTGTGATGGAAAAATTTCACAACGGCTAGTTTTTAACCCATTTTAATTATATTTAATGCTCATTTAATGTACTCTAACAGCTCTATTTCAGCTCAGATTACTCTCCACCATTATTTGAAGTTATATAAAGGGACTTAAAGGAAGGAATCAAAAGAAGAAGAAAAAAAAGAAGAAAAATTTTGAAAAAGCTTCTTCAAGAATTCTTTTCAACCCTAAGCAAGAGCCCACTTAAAGCGTTCAAGAAGCTTTTAATTCAAGTTCACCAACTCCTCAAGTGCTCATTCAAGTCTCCAACTACCTTGAGGAAATCAGAAAGAGCTTCCTTCAAATTGTGTAAAGTGTATATTAATGCTTATTCGCTCATTAAAGGAGCTTCATTTGTATTTTTGTGCTGTTAACCATAATACTCTTTTTGAGTCATTATTTTTTATTTTGGAAAGGTTCCAAAATGTAGGAAGGTTGATCCAAACCTTGAATTGGATTGTATTGGGTTGGCTTATACCCAAAAATAAGTGTTCTAGCTTGGAATAGCTAGAGTCGGAGGTTCCGACGAGTGTATTCAGGTTGAATATAATTTAGTGGATTGGAATTTCCAAGTAGGAGCTTGGGGAGTGGATGTGGTGCAAGGTTGGCATCGAACCACTATAAATCCTCTTGTTTGTGTTGTGCTTAATTGCTCTCCTTTTAAACTTCTTTATTCTCTTGCATTCTTGCATCCAACCATTACCCGTGCATCAATTATACTCTCCTTACTTATCTTGCTATTGTTAAATATTCTTCATAAGTTGTAAGTTAAGTTTAAAATTTTTAGAAACCCAATTCACCCCCCCTCTTGGGTTGCATAGCTGGGCAACAAGTGGTATCAGAGCCCGGTGCTCTAGCCCTACTTTAATTTAACCAATCAAAAAGCTAAAGATCTATGGCAACTCAAGTTGGCACTTCTCTAGCTGAGGGGCAGTCCACTAACCGACCTCCACTTTTAATGGGTCAAACTATACCTATTGGAAAGCTCGGATGAAAATCTTCATTCAAGCACTTGACTATGATATGTGGAGTATCATAGTAAATGGATCACACACACCCACTAAAATTATTGACGGTATGGAATCAACCAAACCCGAAAAAGAATGGGATGAGGTTGATAAGAAAATAGCTCAACTAAATACTAAAGCCATGAATGTCTTGTATTGTGCCCTAAATGCTAATGAATTCAATCGTATTTCAACTTGCATGTCTGCTAAGAAAATATGGGATAGATTAGAAGTAACTCATGAAGGAACTAATCAAGTGAAAGAATCCAAAATTAACATGCTCGTGCATAAATATGAACTTTTTAAAATAGAGTATGATGAATCTATAATTGAAATATTTACTCGCTTTACTGATATTATAAATGATTTAAAAAGCTTGATAAGTCTTATTCTAACAGTGACCTCGTGAGGAAGATTCTTAGGTTCTTACCAAGAACTTGGAAAGCCAAAGTGACCGCTATCTAAGAAGTCAAGGATCTGAACATTCTACCCTTGGAAGAGCTTCTAGGATCACTGATGACACATGAGCTGAGCATGAAACAACATCAAGAAGAAGAAGTCAAAAAGAAGAGGACAATCATCCTCAAATCCATGGCTCAACTTGATGAAAAAACTGATGATACGGAAAATGAAGAGCAAGATGAAGAAATGGCTCTCATTACTAGAAGGTTTAAGAAATTTTTGTAGAAAAAGAAACAAGGAATGAGGAAGAGGCCACCCACAAAAGAGGAATATAGCAAAGAAAAGGATAAAGACCAACCCCTTATTTGCTACGAATGCAAGAAACCAGGACATTTTAAGTCTGAATGCCCACAACTGAAGAAGGGTCTCAAGAAGTACAAGAAGAAGCCATGATGGCTACTTGGAGTGGAAGTGATGAGTCAAGCTCCGAAGAAGAAGACTCAAATGAACAAGCCAACTTGTGCCTTATGGCACATGAAAATGAGGTAAATTTTGATACTCCTGTTGACTTTATCTTTGAAGAACTTCATGAAGCTTTTTATGATTTAATTGATGAACTAAAGAAGCTAGGGGTAAAGAACAAAGAGTTAAAATCAAAGAATCAATCTTTACTAAAATAAAATGAGAATATTTCAAATGAAAAATCTACCCTACTTCAAAAAATCTAAACTTAAAGAATGAAATTGCCAAGCTAAAATCAATAGTTGAAAAATTCACCTTAAGTTCTAATAAACTGAATATGTTCTTGAAAATCAAAAGGCTGTTTATGATAAGGCTGGTCTTGGTTACAACCCCTTAAAGAAACAAAAGTTTCTAAAAAATATCTATGTAAACTCTTCAAACAACAAGTTCTCAAACATTACTTGCTTCAAATATGATAAAATAGGTCACAAGTCACACACTTGTCTCTCTAACAAATTTTTAAATTCTAATGCAAAAAAAATATGGGTTCCAAAAGGAACCATTGTGACTAACCAAAAAGGATCCAAGAAAGCTTGGGTACCTAAAGTAAAAACTTGACTTTTGCTTGCAGGTGTGTCTAGCATCCCAAAGAGCAAACCAAAAATGATATCTTGATAGCAGATACTCGAGACACATGACTGGTGATGAATCTCAATTCATCACACTTGATGCTAAAAATGGAGAGATGGTCACCTTTGGAGACAATGGCAAAGGAAAGATCATCGGTATAGGTAACATTGGTATTACTCCCTCCAAGTACATTGAAAATATTTTATTAGTAGATGGTTTAAAATATAATTTATTAAGCATCAGTCAATTTTGTGATAAAGGATACAAAGTTATTTTTGAATCTTCTATTTGCATTGTAACTAGTCCTGTTAATGAAGGCATCAAATTTGTTGGGCATAGACATGGCAATGTTTATATGGTAGATTTGAATGATCTATCCAAAATAAACATGCAATGCCTAGTATCCTTGAATGCCAAAATTAATGAGACTAGTTGGCTTTGGCATCGTAGGCTTGCACATATTAGCATGCATTCACTTTCAAAACTTATTAAGAAAGAATTAGTTATTGGTTTACCCAAATTAAACTTTGAAAAGGATAGAATCTGTGATGCATGCCAACTAGGTAAACAAAAAAGAGTTTCATTCAAATCTAAAAATATTGTTTCAACTACTAGGCCATTAGAATTATTGCATATGGATTTATTTGGATCTACTAGAACTATTAGTCTAGGAGGAAAACAATATGGTTTTGTAATTATTGATGACTTCTCTCGTTTTACATAGATTTTCTTTTTGGCACACAAGGATGAAACTTTTCAAGTTTTCTCTAAATTTTATCAAAAAGTCACAAATGAGAAAGGTTTTTCAATTCAAAATATTCGAAGTGATCATGGAACCAAATTTAAAAACCAAAATTTTGAAAAGTTTTGTGATGAAAAAAGAATAGGCTACAACTTTTCAGCACCTAGGACACCCCAACAAAATGGAGTAGTAGGAAAAAAAAATAGAACCCTTGAAGAAATGGCCCGTACCATGCTATGTGAAAGTAACCTTCCAAGATACTTTTGGGCGAAAGTTATTAACACTGCATGTTACATATTGAATCATACTTTAATTAGACAAATTTTAAAGAAAACTCCCTATGAGTTTTGGAAAGGAAGAAAATCAAACATTGCATATTTTCATATTTTTGGTTGCTGATGTTTTGTGTTAAACAATGATAAAGAAAGACTGAGAAAATTTGATGCAAAATCCGATGAAGTGATTTTTCTTGGTTACTCCTCTTCTAGCAAAGCCTTTAGAGTTTTCAACAAAAGAACCTTAGTAGTAGAGAAGTCAATATATGTTATCTTTGATGAAACTAACGATCTTCCTTCAAAGAAGAATGAAGATTTTGATGATGCAGATCCTCTTATAGAAGAAATAAAGGAGATCAATCTAAAAGATTCAACAATTCAAGATGATGAAGAATATGAAGACAAACAAGATGAGGAAGGTGAAGAACGACAAGAACAACCTCAAGGTACAAATAATCTACCCAAAGAATGGAGGTATGATCACAATCATCCCAAAGAACTAATCATTGGTGATCCTACACATGGTGTAAGAACTCGTTCCTCACTTAAAGATGCATTCAATCATTTTGCTTTTGTCTCTCATCTTGAACCTAAAACTATAGATGAAGCTGAAAAAGATTATAATTGGATTAATGCAATGCAAGAAGAACTTAATCAATTTGAAAGAAATAATGTATGGACCTTAGTATCAAGACCTAAAATTTATTCAATAATTGGCACAAAATGGGTATATAGGAATAAATTGGATAAATATGAAAATGTAATAAGAAACAAAGCAAGATTGGTTGTAAAAGGTTATAATCAAGAAGAAGGAATTGATTTTGATGAGATTTTTGCACTTGTTGCTAGATTAGAGGCAATCAGACTTCTACTTGCATATGCTTGCTTTATGAAATTTAAATTATTCTAAATATATATCAAAAATATTTTTTTAAATAGATATATTGCTGAAAAAATTTATGTAGAACAACCCTCAGGTTTTGTAAATCATGCTTTTCCTAATCACGTTTTTAAATTAAATAAAGCTCTATATAGTTTGAAACAAGCACCCAGGCTCGGTATGAAAGGCTAAGCAAATTTTTACTTAATAATAGTTTTTTCAAGAGAAAATATAGACACAACTCTTTTCATTAAAAGAAATCAAGATGATATATTAGTTATACAAATATATGTTGATGATATTATTTTTGGGTCTACTAATGAAACTCTTTGTCAAGATTTTGCAAAGCTCAGCATGGGAAGTTCGAGATGAGCATGATGGGAGAACTCACATTCTTCTTCGGACTCCAAATCAAACAAACGAAGGAAGGAATCTCCATCATCCAAACTAAGTACACAAGAGAATTACTCAAAAAATTTGGAATGGAGAACTCCAAAGCAATTGGCACACCCATGAGCCCATCATGTAAGCTTGACAAGGACGAAGAAGGTAAAAGTGTAGACTTAAAATTTTATAGAGGCATGATTGGTTCTCTATTATATTTGACAGCTAGTAGACCTGATATTATGTTTAGTATTTGCCTATGTACTCATTTTCAATCAAATCCAAAAGAATCATACTTGAATGCAGTTAAAAGAATCCTTAGATATTTAAATGGTACACAAACTCTAGGATTATGGTATTCTAAGAACTCATTAATTAACTTAATAGGATATTCAGATGTCAATTTTGCTGGATGTAAATTAGATAGAAAAAGTACTAGTGGAACTTGCCAATTTCTTGGGGTTAACCTAATCTCTTGGTTTAGCAAGAAATAAAATTCGGTAGCACTGTCTACAACCGAGGCTGAATACATTACAGCCGAAAGTTGTTGTGCTCAAATCTTGTGGATTAAGCAACAACTCGAAGACTTTGGTATCAAACTTAATGAAACTTCCATAAGATGTGATAACACTAGTGCTATAAATCTCACTAAAAATCTAATTCAACATTCTAGGTCAAAATATATTGAAATCAGGCATCATTTCATAAGAGAACATGTCCAAAATAAAGACATAATTTCTGACTATATTTGTACTGAAAAATAATTAGCTGACATCTTTACCAAGGCCTTAAGTGAAGATAGATTTTGTAAAATTAGGAGAGAACTAGGAATCCTTGATCCATCTGCTTAGGTGTCTCTCTGATTCCAAGGTATCAATGCCAAAAAATCTTTTAGCTTAATTCTCATCTTTTCTTTTGAGCTCAAAAGCCCGAAATAAATATTCTCATGATCAATTTTTGGGAAAACATCCTTCTCCTAATATTTTAAAATTTTTCAAAATTATTTCATCATTTTTCTGAATTTCTCTGTGCCATGAGTCGACCCCCAGGGTCGACCCTAGGGTAAACATGTAATATTAACTAAATCCTTCGGGTGCTTTCTTTTTGTTGGAAAACCTCCCTTGAGTCGACCCAAGTCTTTGTCTTCTTCCTTCCACCAAGCCAAAAGACTCCCTCTCTTCTTCCTCAAACCCAAGTTTTTCTCCAAAACTCTTCTCCCACCATCTCTCTCCCTCTAAATCGCCCTCTTGGAACCAAGCTCCTCCCTTTTCTCCTTCTCCATTTGGAGCAAGTCGAGCTTACCCTAGACTCTACCCGTCTTCTCCAAATCAGCACTCCTCTTCTCCAAAATCCTTATCCTTCCCCTAAAAACCCATTATCTCTTCCCACATTTGCTCTCCTAAGTTCGTCGCTAGCTCTGCTTGTGCAAATAACTTTGAAGATGAAGCTTCCATAGAGGAGAAAATAAGTTCGCGGGTTGGAAGAAAGTGTGCGCCGGAAGAGACAAGCAATCGAGACCACTTCTGCTTCAAACCCTGCTCCTGCATCAGCTCCAGCTACAATCAGGTCTCCAATCAGCCCCAGTAAGGTACCCTTTTTCGATAGGAAGGTAGAGCCTGGCAAAAATATTGATTTCAGATTTTTTGAAAAGGAAGGGTTCTCTATCGGATCAAAAATTAAGGATCAAGGTTGGAAATTCTACTGCTTCCTAAAAGAAAATACCTATGTGGATCTTGTTAGAGAATTTTATCTGAATTTGAGATACAGTAATGAAACAGTAAAATCCACAGTAAAGGGTATAGAAATTAGCCTAGATCCTATGCTCTTGGGGAAAATTCTTCACTTACCCTGTGAGGGATACACAAACATGGAACTCCTAGTTAAGGAGGAGGGAATAAATATTATTCTAGGAAGAACCTTCACTGGAAGTCTAAACAAATTAGAGGCTAAGATTCTTTCCATTGAGATGAGGCTACTGCACAAAATGGTAACTAAGTTATTTTTTCCTAGAAGTGGTAGACATGTTCTCCTTTCTGGTCGGGACATCTGCATTATGTATCATGTTATTACTCAAACCCCCTTGAAGCTCCCGGCATTGATGATTGAGGCTATGAGAGAGACCTTGAATAGGTCCAAGGCACATTTGCCTTTTGGTATGGCTCTCACTTTAGTATTTAGGAGGTTTGGAGTTAGCTTTGAGGGGGAGGCAGTAGCTAGGCTATCTCACTCTAACACTATCAACCGTCATACTCTGCACCGCATAGGATTTTCTAAGACTGATGGTGGTTGGACAAAAGGTGTGGAAGAAAGAGCTGAGGACAGAGCAGAGGAGGAAAGACCATCATCACCTCTCCGTGATCACAAGGCTGTATCTCCAGATATTCAGTTTGTTTCTGACCATGAGGCTGGGCCGTCAGAGTCTGCGAGGAGGCACACTTCAGTTCAGCAGCCAGACAGCAGAGCACATCCTTCAGAGATCAGATTGGCTGATGATCAGATAGAGATGATATCTCAACATGTAGCCTCCATACTTTCACGTCAGTTGGGTACTTTAGCTTTTGCTCAGGGATTGACATCTCATGATGTATCTGATCAGACACTGATCCCCCACATCTCCACTATGTTCCAGATGATTTCTGATCAGTCAGTACGCATCGAGCAGCTTGAGGGTTGTATAGTGAGACTGACTGGCAGAGTATTTGACTTGCAGAGGCAAGTGCTAGCTCTAGCCCATCCACAGCCACATGAGGACATCATTGAGGTCTCAGACCTATCTGCGGAGGCAGCCAGACTGCGAGGAGTCTTAGAGAGTGGTTTTAACTTTCTGAGGAGAGAGATCAGGGGCTCTAGTGAGCATGCTTTCACTCAGTTCAGTGTCCTGCTACAGTCTATTTCGAGAGCCTTGAACCTTCTGGACACCATCAGACTCTCACTCGTAGCACAGTCCTTTGCTTCTCAGCCTTTAGGATCTTCTCACCCCTCCACTCGTGCTGGCACCTCTACCCGTGGCAGAGGCAGACGCGGTCGAGATCGAGCTCGTGGACATGATCCTTCATCTCCTCACCCCATCTCTGATTCATTAGACTCCGATCCATCCAGTCATGATATCTATTAGATCCAGTGTAGTCTGTCTTTTCTTTAGTTTTTGTCTAGGATCTATCTTGTAGGCTATGTAATGCAATGTTGACTGATTGACTCTTGGATAGTTTCTATCCATATCTTTTGGACTCTAAGTCAATACTTATGTATTGAAACATCTTTGTACTCACTCATCTTTTGAATATATATATATACTTTAACTTTCAATGAATATCTCTAATCAAATGGGGTTACTTTTAAATTCTGAAATACTTGAATGGCAATATCTTTTCAATGAGCAAAGTGATATATCTTTTACGATTGCTATATTGAGGGGGAGTAAAATAATAAGCAATAAAGAAACAAGCAACAAAGAAGGAAGCTAAAGATGTAAAATTGATCCCATCAAAAGGAAGGAATAGAGAAAATATATTCAAGAAAAGGAGAAAGCAAAGAATCTCAATTGATGCTGTCAAAAAGGGGGAGTAGAGCATCGAGATTGAGATTGAACAATAAGAGCAATAGAGATTGAACATTAAGTAAATTGTTAAGCAAATGGGTACATGTGTCACATGCCTTTTTTTCTTTTTCTCTTTTCTTTCCAAGAAAATGCACTTATAAGCAAATTTCAAATTTCTCTTTAAACTGATTATGATGAATTTCATTCCAATACTTGGCTATAATATCTAAGTGATGCATCTTCATAAATTTGAAATTCATGTTCAATGCTTTCTATATGCTCTTGCTCAAATATTTTGTCATCATCAAAAAGGGGAAGATTGTTGCTCCTTAAATTGATTTTGATGATTACAAAGTATTTGAGAGGATTACTAATGATTTTGGCTTGGAAAAAGACTTATTGCATTTCAGGGACAAAATCATAATTTTGTCAAGACCTGATTCAGAAGCCTCAAGAGCAAGAACTGAAGACGTACAATCTATTGGAGAAAATTTTAATATTTTGAAAGTATATTTTGCAAGAAAATCAGATTTTTATTTTTGAGTCGACCCCATGAGTCAACTCATGGCTTAAAGGGCTGAACGGCACGCTAAAATTTTGGCTGGCACTCTCCGTGAGTCGACCCCATGGGTCGATCCCTTGGCATGAGTCGACCTCTGCTGCTTCGCAGGCCAAAATTACAGAACAGTCATTTTCTGTTCTATTCCACAGAGGTCGACCCTATGAGTCGACCCATGAGCATGAGTCGACCCCCGTGATGAAAAAATTCTGCAACGGCTAGTTTTTAACCCGTTTCAATTGCATTTAATGCTCATTTAATATGCTCTAACGGCTTTATTTCAGTCCAGATTACTCTCCACCATTATTTGAAGTTATATAAAGGGACTTAAAAGGGGGAATCAAAAGAAGAAGAAAAAAAGAAGAAAAATTTTGAAAAAGCTTCTTCAAGCATTCTTTTCAACCCTAAGCAAGAGCCCACTTAAAGCATTCAAGAAGCTTTTAATTCAAGTTCACCAACTCCTCAAGTGCTCATTCAAGTCTCCAACTACCTTGAGAAAATCAGAAAGATCTTCCTTCAAATTGTGTAAAGTGTATATTAATGCCTTATTCGCTCATTAAAGGAGCTTCATTTGTATTTCTGTGCTGTTAACTGTAATACTCTTTTTGAGTCATTATTTTTTATTTTGGAAGGATTCCAAAATGTAGGAAGGTTGATCCAAACCTTGAATCGGATTGTATTGGGTTGGCTTGTACCTGAAAAATAAGTGTTCTAGCTTGGAATAGCTAGAGTCAGAGGTTTCGACGAGTGTATTCAGGTTGAATACAATTTAGTGGATTGAAATTCTCAAGTAGGAGCTTGGAGAGTGGATGTAGGTGTAAGGTTGGCACCGAACCACTATAAATCCTCTTGTTTGTATTGTGCTTAATTGCTCTCCTTTTAAACTTCTTTATTCTCTTGCATTCTTGCATCCAACCATTACCGGTGCATCAATTACACTCTCCTTACTTATCTTGCTATTGTTAAATATTCTTCATAAGTTGTAAGTTAAGTTTAAAATTTTTAGAAACCCAATTCACCCCCCCTCCCTCTTGGGTTGCATAGTAGGGCAACAGTCCTCAAGCATTAGGATCAAAAAGATGAATTATATGAGAATCATACGTCAATAGGTTCTTGAATGTTGCTTCACCTTCATTCGACCTATCCAGACGCCGGGTCACTATTGCTGGATAGTTACATTGATTGGTTCATAAAGTTATTCCTGTGCTACCGACTTAAGTTCGAACCTATGGGGTCAAACTCAAAAAAAATTTCTGACTGATCATATAGCAAATCAATGATTGAGAATCGTTCAAGGGCTCAAGGGCTTAATCATCAATTCATTAACTTTATGCAAAAATTGTAATAAATTAATTCACCAAGTGTTAGTGAATTAATAGAAGATTAATTAATAATTAGATTACTGATTAGCTTAATTTGATTGAGTAAATAGGATTAAATAAAATCTAATTAAATTAGATTCAATTAGGTTTGACCCAATTAGGTTATGAGATGACCTAATTGCTAAGAGAGAATTATCTCTGATTTGATCAGGACTTTGGTTCAATCAATTTTTAATTTAATTAAAATTTGATTAAAAATTTATGAATCTAATTAGATTGGATTTGATCTATTTTATTTGGGCTAAATCAGATGTGATTTGGTTTGGATTCAAATAAGAAAATTAAGAGTCCATATTGGAATAGGACTCTTCTCCCTTGCACCAACCCACTTGGGATGATATTCTTCTCCATGCGCAAATATTTTTTGCATGAGATTTTTTCATACCAAAGAGTTCTTCTCCCTCTCTATCTTACATCCAAATCTGATTTAGTTTTGCTAAAAAAAAAGTTTTAAAATTAGATTTTAAAATATTTCTTATTAGGAGAATCTGTTCTTATCCAAATCATCCATGCCAACTTATTTTTTTCTCCTTATATGTGTGATATTTTGGGAGATTTTTCATGAGAGATTAGTTAGAGAACTAATTTATTGAAAAAAAATATAGGAAGAGGCATCCCATATTTTTTTGGATGTGGTTTGGTGTGAAATCATGAGTAAGGGCGACAACATATCTTGAGTCCATGATCTCTAGGACTCTTCATCCCACCTCCTTACATGTGGAAATAAAAGGAGTTTTATTTCATTCTTGTACATGTAAAAGACCTGAGAGAGAGGCCTTCACATTGAGAGGGGTCTTGGACATGGTTTCATGGTGTGAAAAAAGATGAGAGTCCTCTTCTCTTGGGGTGTGCATAAAAATCTATTTTTTAAGGTTTTACTCCTATGGGTTTGGGAAGAGAGAAAAATATGAGAAAAAATTATTTTCTCCTCCATCTCTCTTTCACCTCTTCATCTCCTCCAGAAGTGCACCTTCAATCTCTGGAAAGGTTCCAGAGATTTGAAGGAAGGATCTAGATTGGCCAATCGAAAGATTTTCGTGCGAGCTAGTACTTTTAAGAAGATCGATCAAATTGGAGCATCGAGTAGATTTTTCATAGAGGTCAGATGCATGTGTGGCTGAGAGAAACTAGTGAGGATCCTCTTTACTATATTTTTTAGCAACGACGATCATCGACCTGCACTCAGGTATCGAGTTCTAAACTCAAATAGAAGTAGATCTGATCACTATTCAAATCCATGCATGCAGATTTTATCTTCATAATTTTTTAGATTTTATATGCAACATATCATATCATAGATGCTAGAGTAGATTAATTTGATGATTAGATCATATGCATGTTAGATTAATTTGATTAATCTAATTATCTTCTATTATAATTTATTCAAAATAGTATCGAAATACATGCATGAAATCACCTACATTTTTCAACATCAAGCAAATCAATCACCAAAACTCTATATGAGATATGGACTGGGCGTAGACTGATATCCTCTTATCTTAGAATTTGGGGTTATTTGGTTTATGTAAAATATTTATAGATCCATAAGCTTGGACCTCGATCCGATAATTGCTTAATTGTAGGGTATCCTATGGAGTCTAGGGTATGCTACTTCTATCATGTTGAAGAATAAAAGGTGTTTATCAGTAATAGAATATTCTTTTTATGAAAGGGACGATGCCACTAAGATTAAACTTGAGAAAGTTTAACAAGTAGAAGAACCAATACAGACAAGTGAAAATATAAAATCAGATTTGATTAGATCGAATCCAGAGCCCATTGACTAAGGTACCTTTAAGGAGATCCGATAGAGTACCGCATCAGTCAAATAGATACTATGATTTTTTGATCTGAAATAAAGATCCTATTAAACTAGATGAGAATGATAAGGATTTGATCACTTACATGGATGCCATACAGATATCCAACTATAACAAGTGACTTGATGCCATGAAATCTGAGATGGAGTCCATGGAGATCAATGATGTATGAACATTGTTGATCCACCTGAAGGGGTGAGACCCATAGGATGTAGATGGATTTTAAAAAAAAAAATATGCAGACAAAAAGGTGGAGACCTATAAAGCCTGTTTGGTTGCCAAGGGGTATCGTCAGCATTATGGTATTGACTATAATGAGATATTTCTCTTGTGATAATGCTCTTAGAGTTGAAACATGCATTTTAATAAGATCAGAATATACGTCTTCGTTAAGAATGGAGAAGAACCCTACATTTATAAATAAGCTAATAGTTTTAAAGTCATTTTTCTTGCATTGTATGCATACTCTTGACAGAAAATGATATTTCTATTTTGTAAAGTATAAAGCCATGGCTATCATCGTAGTTCTTCATAAAGAATTTGGGAAAAACATCCTACATCCTATGGATGAATATCTA
Organism: Elaeis guineensis; assembly: GCF_000442705.2. Lineage (NCBI taxonomy): Eukaryota > Viridiplantae > Streptophyta > Magnoliopsida > Arecales > Arecaceae > Elaeis > Elaeis guineensis. The sequence goes on from NC_026003.2 coordinate 51,855,989, forward strand.
TAAAGATAGATCTAAGAGGCTGCTTAAATTATTTCAATCCACGTACATAGATACCGTACTGAAATGGTTCAGCATAGAAAATTTCAAAAAAAACTTTCTCTCAATAGATCATGAAATTACTCTTTTTAAGAAGGATTGTCTGACAACTCCTCAATACAGAGAGCATATAAATAAAGTCCCATATGCTTCAATAGTAAGATCTATTATGTACGTCATGACATGTATGTGGTTGGATGTGGTATACTCACTATGGGTAGTGAGTAGGTACCAGTCTGATCCAAATGAGAACTATTGGAAGGTTGTAGAGATAGCCCTTAAGTATTTGAGAAATACTAAAAGGACCAATGGTTAATCTATGGAGACATTAACTTAAAATTTATGGGATATATTGATTTCAATTTTAGTTAGATCATGATAATAGCAAAAGAGTTTTGGGTTGTGTTTATCCTAAATGAAGGAGTGATATGCTAGAAAAATTCTAGCTAGTTCATTGTAGCCGATTCTGTTTGCGAGGCAGAGTGCATTACGATATTTGATACTGCAAAGGAAATAGTTTGGTTGTAGAAATTCATTAACAAGTAATGGAATGGCACCCTCCATTGATGGTCCAGTCCTGCTGTATTATGACAGTACTAGAGCCATAGCTCAAGATAATGAATTGTAGTCCCATCAGAGAATCAAACATACTCTGTAACACTATCACCTTGTACAAGAGATCATGGATAGAGGTGACATCGATCTTCAGAAGATCAATGGAAAGGAGAACTTGACCGACCCATTTGCTAAAGCCTTTGAAATCAAAGAGTTTGACGAACTTAAATGAAAGATGGGTATAACATATTGTATCGATTCACTTTAGTCCAAGTGGGAGTTGTTAGAAAATGTATCCAAAAACCAATCATTTGGATGATTGCGCTCTTTATAATTTATATATAAATTATAAATTAATAAAAATTATTTAGTATTTTTCATCGCAAGGTGTACATCTTCTTTATAAAATTTTTTTTTGTTGTGATGAAGTCCTTAGAATTATATGATAATCGATAAAGGAGGATTTATCAAATAATTTTTAAATATGTTCGCAATCAAATGATACATCATTAAAGGACGATGACATTTATCGAGTGTAGATCATTGTATGCTATATAGATTAGTTGTCCTCTTAATCAAAGAGTATGGAGACACTGATATGGCATATAGGTGAGATGGAGGAGTACATCATCACTAAACAAGTGACTCACTGGTGGAGCGCTTTGCTATCAAGGGCTGCTCGTGAAGAATATGGGCATAAGTGTCTCTCCAACCTGAGATCATCACGGTGACTTGCAAGCAACTCACTATGCTTTGATGTCGAACTATCTAAATTTCTAATTCAATGATGAAAGATTTTTAGGTATAGTCAAGTACTTATGGTAGTTGGTGTGTAGATCAAGATGGGATTGATCCCTCCATATTTCAGGAGTTGATGCATCACTATATTTTAATTGAGTAAGACCTCGATTGGGGCAATCCCTGTGATATATCATAGAATTTGAAAAAGATTGAAATACAATGTGGATGACTAATCCAGGGTTGACAATTAAATCCTAGATCATGCTGAGTATTCAAGATCAAAGGGATAAATTATACGGCAACCATAGTCCTAGGTTCTTGAGTATTGCCTTGCAAATATTCGATCTATCCAGATGTTAGAAATCATTGCTAGATAGTAACTTCGATTAGTACAGAAAATAATTTTCTATACTATCGGCTTAGTATTCGCTTCTATTTTTCACAAGATCACAATATGATTGTGAGTCAGAACACCATATTTCTAGAAAAATAGTTTATCCAGGATGGTGGCAGTGGGAGATTAGTTGAGCTCAAAGAGAAGGTCTCTAAAGAGCAAAAAGCTATAAATCCTCAAAAATCCATTATTCATGAGCCAGTAGTTAACGTTCCTCTACCACCTCATTGATCTGGCAGGGTCTCCCGACCTTCTGAAAGATACATGGGTATGCTTATAGGGGAAGTAAAGAAAATATTTCTTATGAAAGATAAGGATCATAGTGATGATCCTAATACCTTTGACGAGATGATGTCTAACATCGATTCTGAGAAATGGTTAGATGCAATGAAGTCAAAAATTAATTCGATGCATTCGAACCAAGTATGGATCTTAGTGGATCCACCTGAGGGTATATTACCCATTGGGTGTAAATGGGTCTATAAAAGAAAATTAGGTGCCGATGGTAAGGTAGAGACCTATAAAGTTAGGTTTGTGGCAAAAAGCTATAGTCAGTATGAGTGCATTGACTATCAAAAAACCTTCTCATCTGTAGCCATGCTGAAATCTATCCACACTCATGTACTGATGCAGCTTATTATGATTATGAAATCTGACAGATGGATGTAAAAACTACTTTTCTAAATGAATATTTTGAGGAAGATATCTATATGGAGCAGCCTTTGGATTTCACATCTAGTGATGGTGATTACAAAGTCTACAAGCTATAAAGAACCATATACGGATTAAAGCAAGCTTCTCAGAATTGGAATCATCATTTTGATGAAGTGATCAAATCGTTTGATTTCATCAAAAATAAAAAGAAATCTTATGTATACAAAAGATCAATGAGAGTGTAATAACATTCCTCATATTGTACGTGGATGATATTCTCCTCATTGAAAATGTATTTTCATGCTGACCGTGGTCCAAAGATGGTTGTCTAAGAAATTCTCCATGAAAGACCTAGAGGAAGCATCATATATTTTTGAAATAAAGGTCTATAGGGATAGATCTAAAAGGATGCTAGAACAATCACAAAAGTCATACATAGAGAAGGTGCTGAAGAGGTTCAGTATGGAAAACTCTAAAAGAGAATTTTTACCTCTTAGACATGAAGGAAAAATCACTTTTTTTCTTGTAGGATCTTCCAGATCTAATGAGATCTGGGGTGAAATATTTTTTAAAAAAAAATATTCTATAATATTTTAGATCTAAGATCTATTAGATATGATTCTTATTATCTGATATTTAATCTAAAATTTGAGGATTAGGGAAATACCTCTAGGATAACTAGATTACCCTGTAGATGATCGCAGCAATGCCCGAGGTTCAAAAATAGCCATGCAGTTGTCTGGCCTCTACCAATATCCACTTGAGTAGCATCTAGATCATCTTCTCCTTGCGAATCTCTGCTCCAAAAATCAGATCTGGATCTGATCTGTAAGATCTTCAAAAGATCTTCTGAAGCTGGAGCAGTAGCTTCTCAACAAATCCCTGCAGCCTTCTGATCAGGGAGCCACCACACCTTGGACAAGCACCAGATGGACTCCCAACCTCTTGGACATGAAGAGGGGAGGGAGTGGAGTAGAGGGGACATGGAGAAGTTGAAGGGTTTTACATTTTTGCTGGGTATTGAGCAGATTCTCTCAACCCTAGGTGCAGACAGGGTTTAAATAGACCCTGCTGCGCCATGCAGTGCCACATCATTCGACCAATCAAAAAATTTTAATTAATTTTGAAAAAATTTTGATTGGTGGAGTGATGTCATCTGATCATATCAGATAAGAACCCCACCAAACCCTCTTATGTTGGTGCCAACACTAGATAAACACAGTGAGATTGGCGCTCAACAGTTTGAGTCGATCAAGGCATAGAGTCCTCATCTCATGGGACTCTATCCTTATCCACTTGGGGCGCACGCCCAATCTAATCTTGATGCCCACTTTGAAGCCTAATTTAACAGGTGGACACTCCACAAAAACTCTCCAATGACCTCTTGCCAAGTGGCCTTCAGTTCAAGATCCATAAGTCAATGTTTGACCGATGTCCTAAAATGAAAATGGCAGGTGACAGGAATTGGCAGGTGTTGTCTTAAATTCATCTCATGAATTAAGATAAAAAATTTTTGAGCTGGACTGGCTTCAGTCAGACTGAGAGAAATCTTCTCAAAATTCTCTGGATGAGTCAAATCACATTTGGCTTAGTCGAGATAGAAAAGATTACACGAGGAGAAAGTTAGGCTCAATCGTGTGCTAGCACGATTTTCTTGAACCTAATTGGATCTAATCCAAATCAATCGAACTGGGCTAGCTCAATTGATGACATCCAGATCCTAACTCTTATTTGTGTGATCCAGTTAGGTTCATTTTCGTATGGTAATGAGATATGTCGTGATCTCATCATCGACATCATCGAAACTCCTTTCAATGGACCAGAACACTTCTGATTCAGATAATTTAGAATGATCGATCATCAATATCATTCTAATTACTTCCAAAATCCATCAGTGACACCTAACAGTATATGATGGCAACCCATCAAAAATGAAGACTAATCTCTTGGTGCAGCTACCTGTGTGATTGAGTTCCTCTATCATGAGTCCCGACTGAATTAGGGTTAAGATGAACTTGTCGAACCCAACATTAGTCATATGAATCAATCGATCGATCCAAGTCTAATGTAAAATCTTAATGGAAAACTTTTTTCCATTATTTCACTCTGCCATGGCCATGGGCTTAAGGACTCGATCTTTCGATCATCATAGGACTACTCCTCTCATCTACCAAGGTTGGTAGATCCCATCTTGGTGCAATCTGGTTCCTACAATGAATATGCTACAGCCAACATACACCTCAGGGTTTTGAATGGCTAGAAGATCGAGTTATGGTGTAGTCAAACTATAACACACTCAAGGTGAACTATCGATGCACCTCAGGTCAAAGAACTAGACACACAGCTGCAGCATCGAGCTAGTCATCAACGAGAAGGTAGACTTCCTTATGACTGCTCGAGGTGGTCACGCTCAGTACTCTCATTCTCAATGAATATCTGTACTCTCACTCAGTGTCTCCACACCGTAGACTCAAGAACATCTACCCTAAGAAAGCGATCGTACACCAACCTTCCGGATCAATAAGAGATCAGTTACTCCTAATAAGGAGAGCAAACATCCTATGTGATCTTACAGATCGATGATTCTGAAAGTATTTGGCCAAAGTAGGATGATAATTAGAAAAAGATTTCTTATATCATCAACTGAATCATTACCTTCTGATCAAAATACATATAGATAAGCAATTGGATTTGACATATTTTCATAACTACAGCTCATCTGGGATGTTGTTTGACTGAAGGATTGAATTGCACAATAACTTGCCACTGAAGAGTATTTTGATAATTTTTACCAAAATTTTAAATCTTTTGAATAGTTATGACACGTTGCTAGACATCAATTTTGACTGGTGAACTCTAAAGGAAAAATTATCTTTTTCCTTGTAGGATCTTCCAGATCTAATGAGATCTGGGGCGGAATATTTTAAAAAAAAAAATTATCCTATGATATTTTAGATTTAAGATCTATTAGATCTGATTCTTATTATCTGATATTTAATCTAAAATTAAATCTAAAATTTGAGGATTAGAGAAATACCTCTAGGGTAACTAGATTACCCTGTAGATGATCGCAGCAGTGCTCGAGGTTCAAAAATAGCCACGCAGTCACCTAGCCTCTACCAGTATCCACTCAAGCAGAATCTAGATCATCTTCTCCTTGGAAATCTCTACTCAAAAAATTAGATCTGGATCTGATTTGGAAGATCTTCAAAAGATCTTCTGAAGCTGGAGCAGCAGCTTCTCGATAAATCCCTACAGCCTTCTGATCAGGGAGCCACCATGCCTTGGACAAGCACCAGATGGATGCCCAACCTCTTGGACGTGAAGAGGGGAGGGAGTGGAGAAGAGGGGGTATAGAGAAGTGGAGGGCTTTCACATTTTTTCTGGGTATTGAGCAGATTCTCTCAACCCTAGGCGCAGACAGGGTTTAAATAGACCCTGCTGCGCCATGTAGTGCCACATCATTCGACCAATCAAAAAATTTTAATTAATTCTGAAAAAATTTTGATTGGTGGAGTGATATCATCTGATCATATCAGATAAGAACTCCACCAAACCCTCCTACTGTTGGTGCCAACATTGGATAAACATAGTGAGATTGGTGTAGGAACCAGATCTAGGGTTTCAGGGTTAGATCTTGAAATTTTTTCAAGATCATACAGCGGCAGACTAAAATAAATCAAAATTATTTTTTAAAATTAAGAAATCTCTAAATCTAAGATCCTATTACATGATTATTACATAGCATTAAATCAAAAATTAAAATATATAAATATAGCATGAACTACATGATCATATCAATATGTTTCTATACTACATCTAATGTATGTATTAAACAATAGATCAGATCTATTACCTTGCAAGTTAGATGTTCTAACCTCACTGATCCGAGCTTGAGGATGATATTGCAAGCCGCACATGCGTCCGACCTCTAGGAGTCATCCACACGAGCCCACGAATCTCGATCAGAAGTCCTGCTTCAGGAAATCAGCACAGTATGCTAGTACTGCACTGATCCTTCTTTGATGGTTGATCAGGTGCCTCCTTCTTCTTGATTTGGACTCTTCTAAAGATGAAAAGTAGAAGGAAGAGTTTTAGATCTGAGACACTCTCAGGAAACTCAAGATGGAGGGAGAAAAGATATGAAAACAAACAACCCTAGAAGAAGACCCTCTTCTTCTTCTCGTTTCTCTCTCTAGACACCCTAACTTGTGTCTTTTATATCTCCACGATCCAAAGGTCTTTCTCTCTGATTTTTAGATGGCCTAAAGGTCTCTCAAATCTCTATCTTTTTCAAAACTTTCATAAAGAAACTCATTTTATATAGAGAGATATGATAGAGTCCTTGTCTAGGTCAAATACCTAGTCAAGGCTTATCCAAACATGGCAAGTTAAGGGGCGCCCAACTCTTGAGGACCTCCTCTTTATTTTTATTCATGGATTACTAGCAAAGGGTGTATAATGTGTACCCTAAAAGCCATAAAAATTCCAAAAAAATTTGGATAGATTCGGTGCAAAATTGAAAGAGTTCTGGATTTCTAAAACTCTATCTCATAGAATTCGAAATCCAAACTTATTCCTTTTTGATTTGATCCAAACAACCTTCCATGTAAGAAAGAAGAGAGGAGACCTTTTGTGAACGTGGGAGAGACCTGGGAGAGGGCTTTTGTCGCACAAAATAAGAGGAGATTGGCATTGAATGAGAGAGAGGGCGTGGGGAAGGCTTATGTGGCACAAGGTGGAATCCTAGTCTTACTAGGATTCTATCTTATGACTTATTTTAATTTGGTTTCTCAAACCAAATCAAACCAAAATTAGATCAACTCAATTAAAATAGATCTTAACCTAATTAAGAATCTAATTTAATCAGATTAAATTAGATTTAAATCTGATTTAATTTTTTAATCAAATTAGAAATTAGATTGACCCAAGTCCTAGTTGAACTAGGACTAGTTTTTCCTTGCACTTGGCTTATCTAATAAACCAATTGGACTTGATCCAATCAAGTCCAAACTAAATCTAATTAAATTATATTTAATTATACTTAATCTCAGTCCATTGGCTTAATCAAATTAAGCCAATTAGCAATCGAATTGCTAATCGATCCTCCTGCAACACTTGCACTGGGTTAAATGTCAATCGTATTGATCATTTAACCCTAGAATGATTTTTAATCGTTGATCAACCATCCGATCGAATCATAAACTCTAATGTGTGTGACCTCATAGGTCCGAACATAAGCTGATAGCACAGGAATAAATTTTTATACCAATCGAAGTGACCATCTAGCAATGGTACCCGACGACCGGATAGGTCGAATGTGTAGAACAACATCCTTAGAACTCATGCGGATATAGTTTTCATATAATTCATCTTCTTGACCAAAATGATCATAGGACACCCCAGAGTTCAACTGTCAACTCTGATCAGGTTGTCCACATTGTATTTTAAAATATCAAATCCATCTGATGGATTACCCTGGCCAAGGTTTTGCTAAATTAAAATACAGCGACTCATTCTTCTCCAACTCTTAGAGTGATCAATCCCATCTCGATCACACTCTGACTTCATAAGTACTTGACTGTGCCCAGAAGCCTTCCATCCCTGAATTAGAAATTCAGTTAGTCCAGTACCAAAGCACAGTGAGTTGCTTGCAAGTCACTGAGGCAATCTCAGGTCTAAGGGACACTTATACCTATATCCCATCAGAGACATTCTCGACAGCAGAATACTCTGGAGTTGGTCATGTTCAATGATGATGTACTAGTATATCTCACCTGTATGCCATACCAGTGTCCCACACTCTTTGGTTAAGAGGACAACCAACCCATATGGCCCACAGCGACCTATGCTCGATAGAAGCTATCGTCCTTATTAACAGCCTATCATTTGGTCGTGAACTGTTTTAAGGACTAATCGATAAATCCTCTCTTTATCGAATCTAAATAGTCCTAAGGACTTCATCATAACAATGGAGTTCATTAGAAGATGAAAGCTTATGATGAAAATATCAAATATATTTTATTTATTAACAAATCAATTACAATACTTGGTTGCTCAACCGTCAACAGCTTGATGATTAGCTTTTTGGGACACATTTCTCAACAATTGGTGCCCAACAGTTTGAGTCGATCAAGGCATAGAGTCCTCATCTTATGGGATTCTATCCTTATCCACTTGGGGTGCATGTCCAATCTGATCTTGGCGCCCATTTTGAGGCCTAATTTAGCAGGTGGACACTCCACAAAAACTCTCCAATGATCTCTTGCCAAATGACCTTCAGCTCAAGATCCATAAGTCAACGTTTGACCGATATCCTAAAACAGAAATGGTAGGTGACAGAAATTGGCAGGTGTTGTCTTAAATTCATCTCATGAATTAAGACAAGACTTTTCTGAGCTGGACTAGCTCCAGTCAGACTGAGAGAAACTTTCTCAAGATTCTCTGAGTGAGCCAAATCATATTTGGCTCAGTCGAGATAGAAAAGATTATACGAGGAGAAAGTTAGGCTCAATCGTGTGCTAGCATGATTTTCTTGAACCTAATTGGATCTAATCCAAATCAATCAAACTGGGCTAGCTCAATTGATGACATCCAGTCCCTAACTCTTATTTGTGTGACTCAGTTAGGTTGATTTTCATATGGTAATGAGATATGTCATGATCTCATCATCGACATCATCGAAACTCCTTTCGAGGGATCAGAACTCTTCTGATTCAGATAATTTAGAATGATCGATCATCAATATCATTCTAATTGCTTTCAAAATCTATCAGTGACACCTAGTAGTATATGGTGGCAATCCATCAGAAATGAAGATAAACCTCTCAGTGCAGCTACCTGTGTGATTGAGTTCCTCTATCATGAGTTCTGACTGAATTAGGGTTAAGGTGAACTCGTCAAACCCAACATCAGTCATATGAATCAATCAATCGATCTAAGTCCGATGTGAAACCTTAATGAAAAACTCTTTTCCATTATTTCACTCTGCCATGGCCATGGGCTTAAGGACTCGATCTTTCGATCATCATAGGACTACTCTCATCTACCGAGGTTGATAGACCCCATCTTGGTGCAATCTGGTTTCTACAATGAATATGCTATAGCCAACATACACCTCAGGGTTTTGAATGGCTAGGAGACTGAGTTATGGTGTAATCAAACTATAACACACTCAAGGTGAACTGTCGACGCACCTCAGGTCAAAGAACTAAACACACAGCTACAGCATCAAGCTAGTCATCGATGAGAAGGTAGACTTCCTTATGACTACTCGAGGTGGTCACGCTCAGTACTCTCATTCTCAATGAATATCTGTACTCTCGCTCGATGTCTCCACACCATAGACTCAAGACACATCTATCCTAAGGAAGCGATCATACACCAACCTTCCGGATCGATCACCATCCTCATGATGATCCTATAGTCAGGAGCTGTTTATGAGTTAGTTATGTAAATTCATGCCTTAAATTTTAACTCTTAAAAATATGAATTAACATTTCTACTAACTCAAAGGATGTATCACAGACATAATGTACACAATGTGATAGTAAAATAACCTTTTTATTCATTTATAGTCAAAATTATAAATTTATCCTTCATTTGTACAAAAATATATCAGCCATCTAGCATCTAGGGCACACATCTAACCAAACATGATATTAATCTTTCCAAGATGATGTGTCCGACCACATCTAAGAAAGTTCAGCACATGCGTAAGATTCTTTATGCCTCAGCCATAGGGAGCCTCATGTATGTCATGCTATGTACTCGACCTGATATTGCCCTTGTTGTGGATGTCACGAGTAGGTATTAGTCGAATCCTGGCAAGGAGCACTAGATAGCTGTGAAGAACATCCTTAGGTACTTGAGAAGAACTAAAGATTTGTTCTTGATTTTTGAAGGAGATTTTGAATTGCGAGTAAAGGGATATACTGATTCAGACTTCATATCTGATCCTGATGATAGAAAATCTACATCAAGATATGTGTTCATTTGTAATGGTGGTGCAGTCAGCTGAAAAAGTTTCAAGCAACCCATCATAGCAGATTCGACCACAGAGGCTGAATATGTTGCTGCTTTGGATGCTGCAAAGGAAAGCTTCTGGTTTAAGAAGTTCATCGCAAAACTTGGGATTATGATATTAGATGCCATACCACTTTACTGCAATAACAATGGAGTTATAGCACTTGCTAAGGAGTCAAGGTCTCATCAGAAATTAAAGCAAATCAAACAGTGGTATCATATCATACATGACTATCTCAAAAAAAAAATATATTGAGGTACGAAGAATAGACTCTATAGACAACATGGCAGATCCACTGACAAAGCAATTGAGCCAGCCAAAAATGAAAGTCCAACTTGAGAGGATGGGATTTAGATTAGTGGCCAATTGGCTTTAGTCCAAGTGGGAGATTGTTAGATGTATGTCCTAGAAGCCAATATGACTAACACATTATAATAAAGCTAGGACATAATTTTATACTTAATATATTGATTTGATTAATAAAAAGATAAGTTTATTTTTCATTCAAGTGTGATGTGTCCTTGAATCGTCCATGAAATTAATATTTCGATACATATTCTCAAAGTGTTAAGAATTAGAGACATGTATTTAATTTTTATATGCTTCTGATCATAGTATCATCATAAGGACAGTGATCGATCTGAATAGACCGACGTACAGATCACTTCCTTCAGAGTAGATGAGTCTCTAGTCTACAGTGTAGAGACACTGAGCGACAAGTGCGGGTAATTGTTAAAGAACAACTAGTACTGAATGTGACGATATGAGAGATCACTTGAATTTCTACTCGATCATCAGTGATTGTCTCGATACTATAGTTATGTAAATGATCCTTTGATCTGAGATGGTATGACTGCTCACAGTGAGACTTCTGAAGTTTGACTAATACATAAACATAGTCTCAATGAGCCCTTGTAGTGGATGTTGGTGATAGTTGGTCCACTGTAGGAGTAGGGTGCATATCAAGAAGAGATCTATCAACCTTGATCGAAAGGAGTAGTCCTATGAGATTTGAGAGGCTAAGTCCAAGAGTCTATGGTCACAGCAGTGTGATTGATGGAAAAGAGTTTCCATAAGGATCACATTTAGACTTGAGCTGATCAAATCTATCACATGACTGATGATGAGGTTTGACGATTTATCCATGACCTGCCATCTAGTCGAGACTCATGATAAAGGGACTGAATCACAAATGAACTACACCTTGAGGTTCTATTTTGGTTCTACTGGGTTGCCACTACATATTTCTAAGTGTCACTGGTGGATTATGAGAGCTTACTAGGATTGCTCTGGATCGACAATCCTTGATGAGTTAGAGTGAAATTATTTCGATTTATTGAAAAGAGTTTCAATGATACTATGTTGAGATCATTGTATATCTCATTACCAGATAGAATTTAATCTATGAGGTCACACAATAAAGAGATTAGATCTGGAATAAGCAATTAAGCTTATGAAGTCTTAATTGAGTTTAAAAAAATCTTATTGGGTTCAGAATAACCTTGCTAGCACATGGTTGGATCCAATTTTCTCTTTATATTTGAATTTTTTATTTGATAAGATTAATTTAAATTTAATTATTTACTAATAATCTAAATGAATTAGATTTATTGAGCTCCAATTATTGGGTGCCTAAGTTTTTGGATCAAATAAATTACAGGTGAAGTCCTTAATTAATTTTCTTGATAGTTTTGATTAGATGCCACTTGATTTGATCAAGTTGGGCGTGTCCACCTATTAGAGAGCATGTGGATCCTTTATGGGGCATCCTATGGGTGCATATTAGGGTGTAATTTTGTGGGTGCAAGGGCTCCAATTGTTAGCACCTAATAAATCTCTTTAAGGGGGTCAAATAACTAAGAAAATAAGGATTCCTAATACAAGTAGGACTTATATTAAGTAATTGAATAAGATTCAAATCTTATGCCTATTTAAAGGTGCCTCCCTTAAAGTCCCTAGGCACTTCAACCAGCAGCCCAAGCCCCCTCTTAGAGAGTCCCATGCCCCCTCTTCTTCTCTCCCTCTCTTCTCCCTTGGATGTTCAACGCCCTACCCCTTAGGCATCCTCCTTCTTCATGCCCAAAAGGGCTTTGGGCATCCCCCTTATGTGCTAGTTTCTAGTCTCTGATAGCAACATAATATAAGGAAGAAAACTAAGAGAAGAAAAGAAGAAGAAGAAGATCAAGAAAGGATCAAAGAGTTGTCATGATCTAGGCTTTGTTCAGATTCGCAGTCTGATTTTTCTTGGAGAAGAAAAATCAATCTTAAGAAGACTGTTCTAGGCTAATCTCGAGTGGATACCTCTAGAGATCGGATACTTACATGGTTAAGAGAAAATCTTTTCTCTTTCAGATCCAGATTTGAAGAAAGAAATTACGAAATAGATATGTGATTTGATCACATATTAAATTTTAGCATATGTTCAACTTCAACATATAAAGTAGATCCTTGTGGTTTATATTTTTATGCATGCATGTTATAGATCAAAAAGTATTTTAATCTTCTATTCTGCTGTGATGTTTAGAAAAAAAAATTAAAAACATACATGCATGCCTTGACATACAAATTCCAACAATAAGTAGAAGATGGGTATAAGATACTGCTCTGATGGGCTTTAATTCAAGTGAGAGTTGTTGAAAAATATATCCTAAAGTCAATCGTTTGGATGATTGTGTTTATTTTATAATATATATAAATTATTAATTAATGAATAAAAGTTATTCTGGTATCTTTCATCGCAGAGTTATATTTTTCTTGCTAGAACTCTTGTGTTGTGATGAAGTCCTTAGAACTATGAAGTAATTGATAAAAGAAGATTTATCGTATAGTTCTTAAAGATGTTTATGACTAAATAATACATCATTAAAGGATGATAATGTTTATTGAGTGAAGATCATTGCGTGCCATATGGATTGGATATCCTCTTAACCAAAGAGTGTGGAGACACTGGTATAGCATATAGATGCGATGTAGAAGTACATCGTCACTGAACAAGTGACTCACCTGCTGAGTATTTTACTGTCAATAGCAGCTCACGAAGCGTATAGGCATAAGTGTCCCTCAGATCTGAGATCATCATAGTGACTTGTAAGTAACTCACTATATTTTAATGTCAGACTATTTGTATTTCTAATACAGTGTGGAAGGCTACTAGATACAATCAAGTACTTACGAAGTCTGTGTGTGGATCAAGATGGAATTAATCCCTCTGGATTATAAGAGCTGATGCATCACTATATTTTAATTTAATAAAACCTTGATTGGGATAATCCATGTAATAGATTTGAAAGGTTGGAATACAATGTGGATGATCCTTCAGGATTGACAGTTTAATCCTAGACCATCCTAGAGCATTCAGGATCAAAAAGATGAATTATACGGTAACCATATGCATAGATTCTTAAATATTATCTTGTAATAATTTGACCTATCTGGATATCAAGAACCATTGCTAGATATAACTACGATTAGTATAGGAAATGATTCCTGTGCCACTGACTTAGTGTTCGAACCTATAGAGTCACGCACAAAGTCAAGTGATGTAGGAAAGAATTGATCAAAGTCTATATATTTAATTAGAAGTACATGACTTAATTGAACAAATAGATTAACTTGATTAAGAATAAGTTATGGGTCATACGGGATTAAACAGTTGACTAAGTCTAGCTAGCAGTAGACATGAGGTTCAGATTCAATTCTGAGGATGAATGAGATTTAATCTTTGATCCAAAGAGTCTATGAGAGATTGGATTTAAGTATCAATTAATTTTATATTAGATCTAATTTAAATAAACTTAATTGGGTTCATAAATCTAAGTTAGACTTGATCCTAAATCTTAAATAGTTTGGGATTAACAGCCTATTCGAAATTGATTCGAATCATGTTTGAATTGGATTCAAATTGATTCATATTTGGATTAGATTCTTAAAGTCCACTTTTACTAGAACTCTCTCTCCTCATGGCCGATCAAGAAGTGGTAGGGTGCTAGTTGTTGCCACCCCACACTTGGGTGTAGGCGTGGGTGCATGAGGGCGCCTAGTTAAGCACCAATCCTTTCTTCCTTAGGACTTCTTTGATAAGTTATGGATTAATTCAAAGTCTGTTTGAATTAGAAATCATATTTTTATGGGTCATGAAAAATTATCTATAAATAGGAGGTACCTCTAACTATCGTAGCATAATAATTAGATTGTATTCTAAGGTGAGAAAGAGAAAAAGAGAAGGCATGAAAAAGAGTGGGCGTCACCCATCCTTGGCGTGTTCCCCCTTTGGCATCCCATCTTCCCTTTGGTATAGATATTCTTGAGCATCCCTCTTACTGGTGCGAGATGTCACACCAAGAGCCTCTCTCCCCTTCCTTGTTGTCTTGTGAAGATACTTCAATCCGAGGCTTCATCCTACTTTTCTGCAAAGTTTGACGTGCGCTCGAAATAAAGGGTTTGTGGATTCAGACCTATGCGAGGCTTTAGATTTAGAATCTTTGAGAATTGATTCAAATTTTTCTACATATCAAGTAAAGATCTGATCTTTATTAAGTTGTTATAAGAAATTTTTAGATGCAACCCTGGCTATCTGTTATATTTCTCCAAAGAAACATATTTCTTTCCCTTCAGATCTATGTATTCTTTATTTTGCATGCATAATTTAGATTAAAAGGTGTTTTAATCTACTACTGTGTTGTTTTAAAAAGAAAAATTTTGAAACCTACATGCATGCCCCTACATGAAATTCCAACAGTCCAAGAAATTTTTTATAAAAAACCTAAGGGAAGCATCCTTTATTTTGAGAATTAAGATCTACAGAGATAGATCTAGGAGGATGCTAGGCCTTTCATAGAAGATGTACGTTGAGGAGGTGCTGAAGAGGTTCAGCATGGAGAACTCCAAGAGGCAACTTGTACCCTTCAGATATGAAATCCATCTCTCCAAGAAAATGTGCCCCAACACATCGAAAAAGATAGAATGCATAAGCAAGATTTCATATACTCGACAATTGAGAGCCTCATGTATGCCATATTTTGTACACAACCTGATATCGCACATGCTGTGAGTGTCACGAATGATATCAGTCGAATCTAAGATAAGAGCACTGAACTTCTGCAAAATATATCCTTAAACTGAGAAGAACTAAGGATATATTTTTGATCTTTGTTAATGGACAGTTGAGGGTACAAGGTTATACTGACTCAGACTTTATATCTAACATTGATGATCGATAGTTGGCATCAGGTAGTATTTTCTTGTGCAATGGTGGTACTGTAAGCTGGAAGAGTTTCAAGCAATCTGTTATTACAGACTCTACCATGGAAGCAAAATATATCTCTGCATCAAAAGCTGCTAAGGAGGCATTCTGATTCAAGAAGTTCATCATAGAGCTAGGTGTGATACGATCAGATACCGTCCTACTCTATTGTGATAAAAATGACACCATAGCTCTAGCTAAAAAGTTAAGGTCTCATTAGAAATCTAAGCACATCGAGCAATAATTCTACCTCATCCACGATTACCTCGAGAAGGGATACGTCAAGGTAAAGAGAGTTGATACTGCAGACAATATAGCTACCCACTGATGAAGTAATTGAGCCAGCAAAAGATTAAAGCTCACCTTAAGAAAATGGGACTTAGATTTATAGCTAGTTGGCTTTAGGTCAAGTGGGAGGTTATTAGATGTATGCTGTAGAAGTCAGATTGACCGACACTTGTAATACTTTCTTAAGTCATATTTTATAATATTAATTTATAATTAATAAAATTAAATTTATTTTTATTCAAATTTATGTTATTAAGTGTTGGGAATAGTATCCCAAAGCCAATCGTCAGCCTGTTGACGGTTGTGCTCATTTTTGTATTTATACATGAATTATGAATTAATAAAAATTATTTTGATATTTTTCATCACAAAATATTTCATCTTCTAATGAACTCCTATGTTGTGGTGAAGTCCTTAGGACTATTTAGACTCGACAAAGGAGGATTTGTCGTTTAGTCCTTAAATCTGTTCACGACCAAATGATACATTGTTACCAAGGACGACAATGTTTATCAAGCATAGGTCATTGTGTGCCATATAGGTTGGTTGTCCTCTTAACCAATGAGTATGGAGACACTGGTATGGCATACAGGTGAGATGTAAGGGTACATATATACTGAACATGACCGACTCTGGAGCTATTTCTGCTGTCAAGATTTGCTCCGATGAAATATGGGTATAAATATCCCTCCGACCTGAGACCGTCATGGTGACTTACAAGCAACTCACTGCACTTAGGCACTGGACTACCTAAATTTTTAATTCAGTGATGGAAGGCTGCTGGGTGTAGTCAAGTACTTGACTTGTCGGTGCATGTGTCAAGATGGGATTAACCACTCCAGTTTAGGAGCTATGTACAGTCATGTTTCAATTTAGCAAAACCTTGGCCAGGGTAGTCTTTGTGAGGAGTCACAAGACTGTTTGAGTTGAGCACGATTCGGATGATTTGATCAGGGTTGACAGTTTAACCCTGAGTCGTCCTAAACACAGGGGTCAAAAGGATGAATTATATAATAACCATATTCATGTAGGTTCTGAGTGTTGCGATTGTGACTCTTCGACCTATCTGAACGTCAGATACCATTGCTAGATGGTCACTTCGATTAGTACAGGAATTGATTCCTGTGCTACCGACTTAGGTTCAAACCTGCGGGGTCACACATATTAGAGGTTCCTATCTGATCTGATCGCTGATGTAGAATCCTACATGTTTGGGACTCAGTGATCGAGAATCAGGATTCTATGATCATGAGTTCACACATTATGGGTACCGGGGTCAAGAGTCCCACTGGTTGAGACTTTTCGATCAGGGTTACATATCGATGAATTCTGATGCCCGATTGCCCATCGGATTTGGACTCAATATTTATGAGAGGTTTAATAAGTGATTTGATTGCTAATTAACTTAATTTGATTGAGTAATTATTTTTGAATCAAGTCCAATTGAATTGGATTCAGTTGGGTTTGACCCGATTAGGTTAAGAGTTGACCTAATCGTCAAGATGGTTTGGTCCCTGATTTGATCAGAGGTTGGGCTTAGTCAATTCCTGATTTGATTAGAATTTTATTGAGCCTAATTAAGCCTAATTAAGTTGGGTTTAAATTAGTCTAATTGGACCTAACTTATTTGGTTCAATTAGGTTGGTTTAAATAATTAAACCACCTTGACCCAATCTCCATGCGCCACCTCACTTCCATTGCACCCATTTGAATTCATAAGAAGAAACTTCTCATGAATTTTTTTCTCACGTCAAACCCTCTCCATGCCCCACTTTAATGTGCCATATGAATGGATAAGGATGATTGGTTGGCCATTCAAATTCAAAATAAAGTTTGAATTTGAAGGGGCAATCAATCTTTGCACCTTATCCCTTTTTTTACGTCCCATTTATTACATGAGAAAAGGTTTCTCATGAAAGTACTCCATGTATAATTTAAGCCACGCCTCACGCCTTTAGTGGATAAGGGATGAGTTGGTGTCCATTTGAATTCAAAATTTGATTTGAATTCAAATGTGCAATTAGTCATCTTTATCCTTTCTTTTGGATAAGATGTTTGACGTTGTTATAAAAGGAGGAGAAGAGTGGGGCGTGCAAGAATAAGATTTTTGAAGAAAAATTTTGGGGCGTGAGAAGTCTTGTGCATAAGAAGGAAGTCCATATCCTTCCAAGAGAAAAAGAAAGAAAAGAAAGAAAAATGGGTGCAAGGTTTTCGATGAGTTCCCTGAAGTTTTAGCCTGGGGTTCGAGAAGTGAGAAAATGAGCTACGAGTGTCATGAGCCCACAAAATCTCAAGAAGATCTTCAACATCCTCTCAAGCATGTCTGTTGACGATCCAGAGTGTCTGAAGAATCGACAGACATCGATCGAAGGAGTTCGATCAGCATCGGCCGTCAAAAGGGCTCTACAACGAGCTAGCACTCGTGAGGAGTCGATCAAATCGGGAGCTTCGTGTGGACGATCCACAGAGACCAGACACGCTGTGTGGCTGTGTCGCGATGATCAGACTCTCCCGATAGTGATCAGATTGGGGCGATCTACTACCCGCACAAAGGTATTGTGTTCTGAACACATTACAATAAAGTGTTTATTGTTCAAATTCAAATTTTAAATTTAAATGCATGCATGCTATATATCATATTTAGATCCTAGTGTAGAGTAATTTTATGTTAATTAATTAGATTAATTAATATTTTTCCATTGTAAAATCATGATTTTGAAAAAGTTTTAAAATTATCATTTTACCCCTGCACTGAATTTCTCCACAAATGGTATCAGAGCGGGTTCTTAGATATGATATATATATTTGCATGCATAGATTAAGTTATAGTCTAAAAGTTTAAATTTGAAATTTAAAATTCAAAAATTTAAAATTTGAATTTTGAAAGTTGTTCGAAATTTAAAATTCAAAAATTTGAAATTCAAAATTTGAAATTTGAATTTTAAAATTTGAAATTCAAAATTCAAAATTTAAAAATTTGAAATTCAAAATTTGAAATTTGGAATTTAAAATTTGGTTAAAATTTCAAATTTGAAATTCAAATTTTAAAATTCCAAATTTAAAATTTGAAATTTGAAATTCAAAATTTTGAAATTTGAAATTTAAAATTTGTTTGAAATTTGAAATTCAAAATTTAAAATTTAAATTTTAAAATTTAAAATTTAAATTTTAAAATTGATATATTTAGATATACTTGATCCAAGTAGCAAGTAATCGAATTGGGTTGGTTTCCATGACCGTCCGATCATAGGAGAAAAGTAGGATTTAAAGGCCCTCTCCTCCCATTTGATGGGGTCTCCTATGGCGGTAGGGGTGCCGCTGCAATTATATCCCATGCAGATAAAGCAGCAAAAGGAATTAATTGTAAAGGTTCAATTATAAAATTTATCATGAATATGTTAGATTAGATCTAAAAGAATATTCATGATTTATTTTGATTGAGTTATTTTTTGTTATGTAATTAGCAATAGGATTGCTATTTATGAAATGTGCTGATCTATTTATGAAATGAGTCAACATATTTGGTGAATAAAAAATAAAACCTTTCAAATTTAAAAATTATTTTTGAAATGCCAAATCCTGACCTATCAGCCCAAATACTTAATTAAAAGAATTAAGTGTTGTCTAGTAGGTCTAGAATTATGAATTAAGACCTAAGACAATTGCATAAACTTGTGGGTCAATGGGTTAGATGGATTAGGTCCATAATTGGGCTAGACCTAAGGTTAGCTTAAAGAAATAGACTAAATTAGAGTAATTGATCAAATCTAATCAAAAGTTGAATTAGATTAGGTCAAGGATACTCTAGACTCAACTCCAATAGTTGTAGTTGAATAGGTCCATGTCTTTAACTAGACCAAGATGGACTTAATTCATGGCTATGCGGTGGAACCCTATTTACTAAGTTGATCAAATTAAAACTAATGAACCGGTTGGTGTCTAAGATAAGTTTGGCAGTTTGACCAGTGGTTTTTAAGCGGGAGCTACTCGCAGTGATTCGATCTCTGACGAGTTAATGGCTTATCCTCACCACTGATCTCACTTACCTGGCCAACCTGGTGAATTAGGTTTTGATTAGATCACTTGGTGATTAAGGCTCACCCATGTCATTAGGAAATCAGTTTGACTGATTTAGGTGCTCCTAATGCTGGCTTAATTAAATCCTTTTTAATCTGACTTGGTGAAGTCAGTGGGAGGATTGAAATTGACTGGTAATTTATCTTCTCATCCATTCTTTAATAAAATTCTCAAAAAAAAAAATTATTAGGTCCCTAAAAATGATTAAGTTATATTGATAACTAAGTCATAGCCTCCCATTAAGTGAGTGATAATGAGTCCATTAGTTTAATAATCATTGGAGGCCCAAAGGCCTGGTGCTTATTGACTAATGGAATTATCATTCATAATATGATAATTTGGTTTGAGTCTTTCTGATGGTGATCAGGTTGGCCGGCCAAAGTCGGGCCTGATCATTTATTGATCCAATTCACCAAATCAAATCATGTTAATGGTTGGATCTAACCAGATCTTTTCAGTGGAGGCCAAAGCCTACTGATTAGGTTCTGGGGCAAAATCAATTACTAGAAGTTGTTTAGAGTAACAACTGGTAATGAACCTACCATAGATGCACATGGGTTGACCAACCAAAGTTGAGCTCGTGTGTAGTCTGTGTGGATTCTAGTACCCACTAAGAAATTAAAGTAATTCCTTGAATTGGAGGTTGAGGCTACCAGTTTGTAAAAATACTGGGAGAAACTTTAGACTAAAGTCCAATTTTTAGTATTTATAATTTATGTACTAATAGAGGTCTAATTTTCCTTTATGCAGCTATGGCCACTATTCTGTCCCTCCGATCATTATTAGATAATGACAAGCTCATGGGACCTAATTTTGATAGCTGGTATCAAAAATTAAAAATCGTCCTTGAGCATGAGCGGATCTTTTATGTAGTAACGGATCTGACACCTGAGGAGCCAGCCCCGAATGTTAAAGAGACGGTCCGAGACACTTATCAGAAGTGGTTCAACGACCGCACCACCGTTCGATGCATTATGCTGGCGGTAATGAACGATGAGTTCAGCCACAGGTTTGAGAACGTCCAGCCACAGGAGATGCTTCAAATGTTGAACGACTCCTTTGGCATGCCTGATGATGTTGAAAGGCATAAAACTAATTGTGCCATTTTCAATGCTCGGATAAGGGAAGGAGCCTCAGTCACTGATCATGTACTGTACATGATCGAAATGATTGAGTGCCTAAGTAAACTGGGCTTTCCCCTGCACGAGCAGCTCGGTAAGGATGCCATCCTTAATTCATTGCCCAAGTCCTTCCTCCCCTTCCTTACTCATTTTCGGATGACAAAGCCTGCAGTGAACTACCACGGCTTGTTGGGGTTGCTGCAGAACTTTGAGAAGGATTACCAGCTCTATAAGGAGTCGGTGAATGTAGTGGGAGGGTCTTCTTCTGGTCGTCGACCCTTTGAGAAAGAGAAGAAGAAGAACAAGAAGAAGAAGAATAAGAAGGTGCAGCTGCATGCTAGGACGTCTGCATAGGGTCAGACCAAGAAATGCAAGTCCGACCAGAGCCAGACGGAGTGCTTCTTTTGTAAGAAGCAGGGGCACTGGAAGAGGAACTGTCCTCTATACATTGCCTCCCTGGACTCGAACAGGCGAAGAAGAAGCAAGGTACTTATATGATAACACCTTGCAACTTTTTCAATTGTGATACTACTGCCTAGGTATTGGACACCGGAAGCCCTTATCATATTTGCAATTCGATGAGGGTCTGCAGGTCAGTAGGAGATTTGATGAAGGTGATAGATTCCTGAACATTGGAGATGGAAGCAAAGTTCCAGTTCTAGCATTAGGAATCATGAACCTTGTAATCAATTCTCAAAATATAATTATGAGTGAATGTCACTATTGTCTAAGATTTTTATTAAATATTATTTCTGTAGGCCTTTTGGCCATGAACGGTTATCAATTTTTAATAAAAAAAATATTTGCAATATCATTTTGAATGATGTTACAATATTTATTGGATAACTTAATAATAAAATTTACTTTCTATCACAACTTGTTAATGTGGTTCAAACCTCCGGTAAACATCCTAGAATAGATAATGTGTCAGAAGTCTACCTTTGGCACTGTAGGCTAGGTCATATCAATAAGAATAGGATAAATAGGTTGGCTCAAGAAGGAATTCTTGAAGTAGGTGATTGTGAATCACTTCCAACCTGTGAGTCCTATCTTCTTGGTAAAATGACCAAATCACCTTTTATTGAAAAAGGTGAGCGAGCCAGTGAACTCTTGGTTTGGTACATTATGATGTATGTGGACCCATGAGCTCAAGTGCAAGAGGTGGATATTTCTACTTCATAACCTTCACAAATGACCTATCGAGGTATGGATATGTCTATTTAATGAAGCATAAATCGGAGTCGTTTGAAATGTTCAAACTATTCTGAAATGAGGTAGAAAAATAAACTGGAAAGTGTATTAAAACTCTTCGATCTGATCGAAGAGGTGAATACATTTTCAATGATTTTCTGACATATCTTGGGAAGAATGGGATGCTCTCTCAGTGGACTCCTCCTGGAACACCACAACATAATGGTGTATCTGAAAGGAGGAATCGGACCTTGTTAGACATGGTTCGATCCATGATGGGGTTTGCTGGTCTGTCGATCTTCCTTTGGAGATATGCACTCGAATCGGCTTGTTACCTTCTAAATAGAGTTTCGAGTAAGTCTGTAACCAAAACGCCATATGAGATATGGATAGGACGTAAGCCAGTACTCTCGCACCTTAGGGTTTGGGGGTGTCCGGCTTATGTTAAACATTTAATTACGGACAAGCTTGGACCTAGGTCTGACAAGTATAATTTTATAGGGTACCCAAAAGAGACCAAAGGGTATTACTTCTACCTAGCTGATGAGCAAAAAGTGTTTGTCAACCTTAAGGCAATCTTTTTAGAAAAGGAGTTCCTTGGTGAAGGGACTGTTGCCTCTAAGATCGAACTTGATGAAGTTCGACAGGTGGAAAAATCGACACAAGTTGCTGAACCTGAACCGAATTTGGTTAGATCAGATCCGGAGCCCATTGCTCAAACACCCTTAAGGCGATCTGGTAGAGTACCACGTCAACCAGACAGATACTATGGTTTCTTGGTCCGGGATGGCGATCCTATCGAACTTGATGAAAATGATGAGGATCCAATCACCTACATGGATGCAATGCAGAGATCTGACTCTGAGAAATGATTGGAGGTCATGAAATCCGAAATGGAGTCCATGAAGGTCAACGATGTGTGAACATTGGTTGACCCACCTGAAGGAGTAAAACTCATAGGGTGTAAGTGGGTCTTCAAGAGGAAGAGAGGCACAGACGAAAATGTGAAAACCTATAAAGTCAGTCTGGTTGCCAAGGGATATCGTCAACGTTATGGTATAGACTATGACGAGATGTTTTCTCCTGTGGCAATGCTCAAATCCATTCGGATTATGCTTGCGATAGCTGCCCATCTAGACTATAAAATCTGGCAGATAGATGTGAAGACAGCTTTCCTAAAAGGAGAGCTAGATGAAGAGGTGTATATGATACAACCTGAAGGATTCACATCCACAGATGAGTCTAAGGTGTGCAGGCTACAGAGGTCCATTTATGGACTTAAGCAGGCATCACGGAGTTGGAACATAAGTTTTGATAAGACGATCAAGACGTATGGCTTCATTAAGAACGGAGAAGAACCATGCATTTATAAGTGGGCTAATGGTCCAGTAGTAGTATTTCTTGTATTGTATGTGGATGACATTCTCTTAATCGAAAATGATATCCCTGCATTACAGGGAATAAAGATTTGGCTGTCATCACATTTCTCCATGAAGGATCTGGAAGAAGCTTCCTACATTTAGGGATGAGGATCTATAGGGATAGATCTAAAAAGTTGCTTGGTTTATCTCAGTCCACGTACATTGATACTATGCTGAAGAGGTTCAGCATGGAGAATTTCAAGAAAGGCTATCTTTCGATAGGCCATGGAATTTTTCTCTCAAAGAGGGATTGTCCGACAACACCTCAAGAGAGAGAGCATATGGGAGAATTCCATATGCTTCAGCAGTGGGATCTATCATGTACGCCATGACATGTACACGACCAGATGTGGCATACCCACTAGGGGTAGTGAGTAGATACCAATCTGATCCAGGGGAGAATCACTGGAAGATTGTTAAAACCATCCTGAAGTATTTAAGAAATACTAAGGACTAGTGGCTTGTTTATGGTGAATCAGACTTGAGACTTATAGGGTTTACAGACTCTAGCTTCCAGTCTGATCACGATGACAGCAAAAGTGTGTCGGGATTTATTTTTACCCTTAATAGTGGGGCTATCTGCTGGAAAAGTTCCAAGCAGCACATAGTGGTTGATTCAGTTTGCGAGGCGGAGTATGTCGCCGCATCAGATGCTGCCAAAGAAGCGGTGTGGCTGGGAAAATTCATCATCGAGCTCGGAGTGGCACCCTCCCTTGTTGGTCCAGTTCTGCTCTATTGTGACAGCTCTGGAGCCATTGCTCAGGCGAAGGAACTAAAGGCACACCAGCGGACGAAGCATATTCTGCGCCACTAGCATCTCATCCAAAAAATTATGGATTGAGGTGACGTCGATCTTCAGAAGATCGAGGAAAGGAGAACCTGGCTGACCCATTCACTAAAGCCATTACGGTGAAGGAGTTCGACAACTACAAGTCGAAGATGGGTATTAGATACTGCACCGATTGACTTTAGGCCAAGTGGAGATTGTTGGAAATAGTGTCCCAAAGCCAATCGTCAGCCTGTTGACGGTTGTACTTATTTTTATATTTGTACATAAATTATGAATTAATAAAAATTATTTTGGCATTTTCCATCATAAAATATTTCATCTTCTAATGAACTCTTATGTTGTGGTGAAGTCCTTAGGACTATTTAGACTTGACAAAGGAGGATTTGTCGTTTAGTCAAATCTGTTCGCGACCAAATGATACGTTGTTACCAAAGACGACAACGTTTATCAACCATAGGTCGTTGTGTGCCATATAGATTGGTTGTCCTCTTAACCAACGAGTGTGAGACACTGGTATGGCATACAGGTGAGATGTAAGGGTACATCTGCACTGAACGTGACCGACTCCGGAGCTATTTCTGCTGTCAAGATTTGCTCTGATGGAATATGGGTATAAATATCCCTCCGACCTGAGACCGCCATGGTGACTTGCAAGCAACTCACTACACTTAGGCACTGGACTACCTAAATTTTTAATTCAATGACAGAAGGCTGCTGGGTGTAGTCAAGTACTTGACTTGTCGGTGTCTGTATCAAGATGGGATTGACCACTCCAGTTTAGGAGCTGTGTACAGTCGTGTTTCAATTTAGCAAAACCTTGGCTAGGGTAGTCCTTGTGAGGAGTCACAGGACTGTTTGCGTTGAGCACAATTTGGATGATCTGATCAGGGTTGATAGTTTAACCCTGAGTCGTCCTAAACACAGGGGTCAAAAGGATGAATTATATAGTAACCATATTCATGTAGGTTCTGAGTATTGCGATTGTGACTCTTCGATCTATCCGGATATCGGGTACCATTGCTAGATGGTCACTTCGATTAGTACAGGAATTGATTCCTGTGCTACCGGCTTAGGTTCGAACCTGTGAGGTCACATACAATAGAGGTTCCTATCTGATCTGATGGCTGATGTAGAATCCTACATGTTTGAGACTCAGTGATCGAGAATCAGGATTCTCTGATCACGAGTTCCACACATTATGGGTACCGGGGTCAAGAGTCCCACTAGTTGGGACTTTTCGATCAGGGTTACATATCGATGAATTCTAATGCCCGATTGCCCATCAGATTTGGACTCAATATTTATGAGAGGTTTAATTAGTGATTTGATCGCTAATTAACTCAATTTGATTGAGTAATTATTTTTGGATCAAGTCCAATTGAATTGGATTCAGTTGGGTTTGACCCGATTAGGTTAAGAGTTGACCTAATCGTTAAGATGGTTTGATCCCCGATTTGATCAGGGGTTGGGCTTAGTCAATTCCTAATTTGATTAGAATTTTATTGAGCCTAATTAAGCCTAATTAAGTTGGGTTTAAATTAGTCTAATTGGACCTAACTTATTTGGTTCAATTAGGTTGGTTTAAATAATTAAACCACCTTGACCCAATCTCCATGCGCCACCTCACTTCCATTGCACCCATTTGAATTCATAAGAAGGAACTTCTCATGAATTTTTTTATCATGCCAAGCCCTCTCCACGTCCCACTTTAATGTGCCATATGAATGGATAAGGATGATTGGTTGGCCGTTCAAATTCAAAATAAAGTTTGAATTTGAATGGGCAATCAATCTTTGCGCCTTATCCTTTTTTTTTACGCCCCATTTATTACATGAGAAAAGATTTCTCATGAAAGCACTCCATGCACAATTTAAGCCATGCCTCACGCCTTTAGTGAATAAGGGATGAGTTGGTGTTCATTTGAATTCAAAATTTGATTTGAATTCAAAAGTGCAATTACTCATCTTTATCCTTTCTTTTGGATAAGACGTTTGACGTTGTTATAAAAGGAGGAGAAGAGTGGGGCATGCAAGAAGAAGATTTTTGAAGAAAAATTCTGGGACGTGAGAAGTCTTGTGCATGAGAAGGAAGTCCATATCCTTCCAAGAGAAAAAGAAAGAAAAGAAAGAAAAGTGGGTGCAAGGTTTTCAATGAGTTCCCTGGAGTTTTAGCCTGGGGTTCGGAAAGTGAGAAAGTGAGCTACGAGTGTCGTGAGCCCATAAAATCTCAGGGAGATCTTCAACATTTTCTCAAGCACATCTGTTGACAATCCAGAGCATCCAAAAAATCGACAGACATCGATCGAAGGAGTTCGATCAGCATCGACCATCAAAAGGGCTCTACAACGAGCTAGCACTCGTGAGGAGTCGATCAGACCGGGAGCTTCATGTGGATGATCCGCAGAGGCTAGACACGCTGTGTGACTGCGTCGCGATGATCAGACTCTCCCGACGGTGATCAGATTGTGGTGATCTACTACCCGCACAAAGGTATTGTGTTCTGAACACATTACAATAAAGTGTTTATTGTTCAAATTTGAATTTTAAATTTAAATGCATGCATGCTATATATCATATTTAGATCCTAGTGTAGGATAATTTTATGTTAATTAATTAGATTAATTAATATTTTTTCGCTGTAAAATCATAATTTTGAATAAATTTTAAAATTATCATTTTACCCCTGCACTGAATTTTCCCACATTAAGTATCTCTAAATCATCCATTAAGTTAATGGGTATAGTGACATATATTTTCAAGAATTAAAAATTTGAGATATGTGTCATTATAATTAATTCATAAATTACTCCCGATCATAAGATCATCATGGAGATGGTATTTGATCCGAAGAGATTGGTACACAATCACTTTCTTATGATAGATGAGTCTTGAATCTAGGATGTGAAGATATCAGAGTGAGAGTACAAGTGCTTGTTAGGAACAAGGATACTGAGCGTGATCAAATATGAGTAGTCACTAGGATGTCTACCTACTCATCAGTGACTAACTTGATACTATGGTAGTGTGACTAATTTTTTGACCGACGATGCCTCGACTATTCATAGTAAGGTTGTCATATTTTGACTACACCATAACTCGATATCCTAACCATACGGAGTCTTGAGGCGTAATTGGCTGCAGTAGACTCACTGTAGAAATAGGGTGCACACCAAGATAGGATCTATCGACCTTGGTAGACGAGTAGTCCTATGTAGATTATGAAGCTAAGTCCTAAAGCCCATGGCCATGGCAGTGTGAAAAATAAAAAAAAAATTCTATTGGGTTTCACATCAAACTCGAGTCGATTAATTCTAACATATGACAAGAATCAGGTTTAACGAGTTATCTTTAACCTATGTCTTGTCGAGACTCACGATAGAAGAACCGAATCACATGGTAACTGTACTTAGAGATTCATCATTCATTCTGCTAGATTGTCACCACATACTACTAGGTGTCACTGATAGATTGTGAGACTAATTAAGAATCATTTTGATGATTAATGATTCTTAATTGGCTGAATTGGAAAGAGTTTCGATCCATTGAAAAGAGTTTCGATAATGTTATGATGGAGATCATAACATATATCACTATTAGACAAAATTAAATCTATAAGGTGACACAAATAAGGGTATTGGCCTAGAATTGCACAATTGGGCTAAGTGTAGACCAATTGGGTTAGGATTAATTAGGTCCTAACTTTGGGTTTAAAGAAGCCATGTTAGCACATGATTAGACCCATTCTCTCCTACTTGATTTGGGTTTCCTATTGGATAGGACTTATCAAATCTAAGCAAGCTCATTTTGGACATCGAGAGTTGGAGTCCCTGAAGCAAGTTTTTCATATAAAAATTAAATGATAGGGGGGTGCCAATAGTTGGCACCCCATATTTTTCATCATGATTTTTCTTTGTAGAATGGGTGGAAAGCCCCATATGGATAAAATCCAGGGGCGTACACCACTTGGAGATAAGGGAGGGAGAGAGAAGGGGATAAACCCTATCTTCTTGCTGATAAGGATAAAAATGAGGTGGTTTTATCTGAATTCAAATTGAGATTAAAATTCAGATTCGAATTTGAAGTGTTTGAATTTAAATCGGAAAAAATTGATTTAGGCAACAACTACCTTATCCATGTCCATGCCTATCTGAGTTTTCTTGATGATTTTATGCAATAAAAATGAAGAAAAATTCATGGTGGGTGGTGCCTTAGTAGAGTCTTTCTACTTTAGGCATTTGATCTGATTAAATGTCTATAAAAGGATCCCTATCAAATAGTTTGACAAGTTTGCTGATCATAACAAAGTCTCCATGCCTCCTCTCCTCTTCCCCATGCCATCTCCCCTTTGTTATCTGATCTCTGATCTTATCCCACATCCAAGGGTGTTGGGTGTTCCATCTGGTGGTCCTGAAGCATCAAATTCTATCCGATCTACGTGAAGAAACAAGAAGGCTGCGATCTAGCACTAATCGAAACCTGATCGGAGATCAAATCTAAGGCTAATCCAGAAGCTTGTAGATTTATCTAGGAGTAAATGAATTGAAGATAGAGAAAGTATCCTAGTCTGAGATCGAGTAGATATCTGTAAAGGTCGGGCACATGCACAGCTCAACTTTAAATCTCGAATCCACAGATCATCAGACTGCAAAGTTCTTCTACCCATGCAAGGTGATATGATCACATTATCATCTAATTTAAAGTGGTTTAAATCTTTGATTTTATATTCTCTAATGTTAGATGCATGATCAATTTGGCCACAATCAAGATCGAATCTCGATCTGACTGCATGTCGGATCGAGAAAAAATTTTTAAAATCTGCCGTGTTGAAAATTATGTCCCAAAGCCAATCGTCAGCCTGTTAATCATTATGCTAATCATTGTAATTATATATAAATTATTAAATTAATAAATATTATTTGATTTTCTCATCACTATGTGTATATCTTATTTGAACTCCTATATTTTGTGATGAAGTCGGTAGGACTATTTGAATTAATATAGGAGGATATATCATTTAGTCCTTAAACATTATTCATGGCCAAATGATATACTATTATTAGGACGATAGCTATATCAAGTGTAGGTCGTTGTGTATCATGTGCATTGATTGTTTTCTTAATCAAAGAGTATGGAGACATTGGCATGGCATGCAAGTGAGATGTAGGAGTACATCTCAGTGAACGTGACCAATTGCTGAGCACTCTGCTGTCAAGAGTAGCTCGTGAAGGATATGGGTATAAGTACCCCTTCGATCTGAGATCATCATGATGACTTGCAAGCAACTCACTGTGCTTTGGTGTCAGACTACCTAAATTTTTAATTCAATGATGAATGATTTTTGGGCACAGTCAAGTACTTGCAAAGTCAATATGTAATCAAGATAGAATTAATCCCTCTGAATAAGCAAGAGTTAATGCATTAGTGTGTTTCAATTCAACAAAATCTCGATCGAAGTAATCCATGTTATGGATTTGAAAAGTTAAAATACAATATAGATGACCTTTTCAGGGTTGACAGTTAAACTCTTAGTCATCTTGAGCATTAGAGTCAAAGGGATAAATTATACGATAATTATATGTCAATAGGTTCTTGAATATTACTTTGTAATCTTTTGACCTATCCGAACGTCGAGTACCATTGTTAGATGATCACTTTGATTGGTATAAAAAAATTATTTTTGTACTACCAATTTAGATTTGAACCTATAAGGTCACACTTAAAAAAAGTTTCTGACTGATCATGTGGCTGATCGACGATTAAGACTAGTTTTAGAGTATAATAGTCAATTCGATTAATCATTAACCCTGTGCAAGAGTTGCAATAAATTAATTTGTTAATTGTTAGTGAATTATAAGAGAATTGATTAGCAATTAAATTGTTAATTAGCTCAATTTGATTAAGTGTTAAGGTTTGGATCAAATCTAATTGAATCGATTCAATTTGATTTGACCCGATTAGGTTATGAGATGACCTAATCGCTAAGAGTGTTCGATTTTTGATTTGATAAAAATTTGAGCTCAATTAATTTTTAATTTAATTAAAATTATTTACTACCTAATTAGATTAGGTTCAATGGTCTAATTGGATCTAACCTAATTTGATTGAATTAAGAATCTAATTGAATAAGAAATTGAATTCGAATTCAAACTGGGCATATCCCCTGCGCCTCCTTTCTTTGCACTCACCTTTTCTTCACATGAGAAAAATTCTTACATGATTTTTTTCTCACACCCAGATGGTTCTGTCGCCCCTTCTCAAATTCATTTTGGATGAGGATAAGTTGATTTGTCATTCAAATTCAAAAGGAGTTTGAATTTGACTTGAAACCTCCTTACCTTATCCTCATCCTTTCATTGGCGCCATCTCCTTGAGAAGGCTGATTTGTGTGAGGAATTGAGAAGGATTTGGCATGAGAAATGTCTTATGCCTCTGCCCCTTTGATGCCCCATTTGGATAAGAATGAAGTGGTTTTTAGTTTGAATTCAAAATGATTTGAATTAGAACTAATTCAAACCACTTCATCCTTATCCCTTTCCTCTCCACGCCATCTGTATAATATCTCAAAGTTTAGTGCGACAAAGGCTAGGAAATCATCATAGAAAATTGTTTCTCAATGAGAGAGGGCATGAAATAGAGAGGGGGCGGGCTTTTGTGTGTGAAAAATAGTGGAAGAGTCCTTCCTCTTTGGGCGTGAGGTCTAGGGTGGATTCTAAGGTTTCGGCTCTAGATTTTTATGTAAGAAAAAATACAAGAGGGTCTTGTTCCTGTCACCCACACCACCACCTCCTCCAGTAGCTCCATCTTCTGATTCGAAAGTATCCAGGTGATCCGAAGGAAGGAGCCTATTCCAGCCATTCAATGCCTTCTATGCGAGCTAGCACTCTCGGGAAGGATGATCTATTTAGGACTTCAAATGGACTACCTGTAGAGGCCAGACGAGCTGTGCGGCTATTCGACATCAAGAAGAATCTCGTACCATACTTATCAGCAATGGCAATCATCGACCTGCGATAAGATAATGAGTTCTAAACTCATCTGATCAGATCTCACGATTATATCTGATTCAGGGCATCGATATTATCGATATAGTTTTTTATTTACATCAAATCTTTATATGTAAAATTTCATATCATAGATCCTTAGTAGGTAGTTTAGATTTGATCTAAAGCATGCATAGAAGATTAAAATATTTAATCTACTATTTTTTGCTAAAAAAATTTAAAAATACATGCTTTGAACTGTCTGTTTTTCCATCAAATGTATCCTGATCTGATTGATCGAGCGTGCAGTCATTCCTTCACAATTTGATTCACTTGATAAGAAAATCAAAAGATCAAGCCGATTTGATAATTTAGAGAGCGATCTCTATAAGAAAGCTAGCATCCCGATGAGATCGAGTCTTCCTGATCAAATCAGCCCCGATGGATATCCATAAAGGCCGGACGCATATACAATGCTACAGAAATCTCATCTGATTATCACGAACCATTGGATCATGATGAAGATCTATCCGTACAAAAGTAAAGATCTAACTCTAAATCTAATTTTTATTTTCAGTATTTTGATTTCAACATGTGAATATTTCTGACATGTGTAGATTAGATCTATATTTTATGCATGTTAGATTTGAAATTATTTTAAATCTAGATCAAGTTCAAATTTCACTGCATTCATGATTTTTAAAAATTAAAAATCTATATGTTCTGATCTCTGCATACATATCCTGGATATGCGACATCCTTCACTAAATTTTTTAGATATTATCATAAGATGTAATGTTCAAAAACAATGTTGTGAATAAATATAAGAACATATTTCATGCTTCGTTAAATAAGTCAAATAATTTCAATACTCATATGCATGCGTAATCATAAATTCGATTCGAATCAAAAACACATAAATTCAATAGCCTCTAACTATGGCCAATATATAACTCCCATTGGCAGGATACACTGAATACCAGTATATAACCCCCACTGATATGATCCATTGAGTACCAACATATAATTTCCATTGACGAAGCTCGCTGTGTACCAACATATAATCTCCATTAGTGGGATCTACTGATTACCAACATATAATCTCTATTAATGGGGTCCACTAAAATATAGTTAAGTTGAGAGCACAAATTCGATCCATATCAAAGCACTATTGTAGCATAATACATATAGATATCATAATATTTATTGAACATATGCATAATCAATAAATCATAGTATTTCAAAATCACTTTTCATTCAAAACATAATTTTATAAATCATGTATAATTTTAAAAAATAATTATTTATTTTTAAAATAAATATAAAATATCTCGCAAAGACAGTTCATTACTCACCTTTTGCAGAATACTGAACGAATAGATCGATTAACCTTTAGAAGATTATTCAGAATCTATTATTCAAAATTATTTTTAATTCTAATTCATAACTAAATCAAAATAAATCTCAAATTGAAATCCCACTTAAGATCAGTTCCTTCACTGAGTTCGATCGAAATCATCAAAAAAAAATCCTTCACTAGGCTAATCTTAGAAAGATAACTTCAAGAGAGAAAAATCCATCAAAAAAAAGAAATAGGCTAGAGAGAGAATTTTAAAGGAAGAAAGTAGAGAGAGAATCTGACATTCTAGAGTGAGATAGCAGGTGTTCAAACCTAGAACAGAGACAGGAAAGAGAAAGAAATTCTCTTCTTTTTTTTTTCCTTTTTCTTTTTGTTTTCTTTTTTTCCATGGGAAAACAAAGGGCCCGTGCGGTCCTCTTCCCTTCTTTCACAGAATAGGGGATCCTTTAAACCCCTTGTTCTTGAGGCAGGGGAGGTCCCCTCCTAGCCGATGACCCCCATGGCTGGAGGGCAATCCTCGATGATAGCAACTAACCCGGTCTGATGATCGATGGTGGCCTACAACGATGGAAAAAATCAAAACAAAAATGAGAAAAACAAGAGATCCAAAAATTGATAGTAACAAAGATTTTTCGGCAAATCATTTGGCACAAACTCAAGCTTAAATCCTATACAAGATTGAGGGATATATGATTAGAGAAATTATCTGATCTTTGAAGAGGATTGATCTGACTTTTGGTGGCTAAAATGAGATTATTCCACCAATAAACAAGGCGAAATAAAGGAAGAGAACCAATGATTTAAATAGCAATTTTTGAAGATTTTTGAGTGAGAATGAATTAAGAGTTAGAGTTCTTTAAATAGACCTTAAAAGAAAAAGTTTTAGTTCAATTTTCATTCAGATTTTCGAGTGATTTTGGTTTTTCGATTGCAAGAGATCTCCTTCGGGAGCTCACGCGTGCATCCCCCCTTTCCACGTTAATTTTTAGCACGTAACGCACATGCTGGTCCAAACTCTTTTTTGTATTTATTTAAGTGGGTTTTGTTCTAAAATTTTGGGTACAAGATGTATCATTTCAATATATTACTATTGCTTGATTTATCTAATTAAAGTGGATATTACTTATTGTGCTGTTTAGCTTACGATGAGTTTCTATTTTTTTTACATATTCAAAAGACTAATTTGATTCAAAAATTCGATATGGGAGAGCGAATTAGAGATAGACTTTGATATTTTATTTTAAATTAAAATTTATTGAGATTTGATGCAAGACTATGAAATTTTATTTTATAAGATATTTGATCTAGTTATTTGAAATAAAGTTAAATATTAATTATTTAAAATTTTATTTTGCTATTACTTTATGATATCATAATAAAATATTTTGTATACTTATAGAAAAAGTTTTTCATGAGTATGCGGTGGTTGCCATGATTCTCGACTCACGATCTTGAGTCGGGTGTGATTTGGCTGATAAAAGAACAATGATTTGCATAAACAATGCAATGCAACATAACAGGAGCACCTTGAAAGCATTTAACTGCTCTTAAAATGATAGTGATGATAATTTTAAACCTTTGTACTATATAATGTGGATATATCTGGACATGCACGAAAATATCATTCTTTCTACCCTTTTTGCTTGGGGGAGCAGGTTGTATCTTTTGCAAAAAAAAAAAAGAGGATTCATCTTCTTTTGGACAAATCCTCCATTGGATCATCACTGCATAGATCTCAAAAGTACTCCTAACTCCATCATTTGCCTATACAGATCACAAAGTGAGCGGTTGATCATCCAACAGTGGATTCGCAAGAAGGGGAATCCGGTCGTACGAAACATCCAACCCAAGTCCTTGACTTTTGTTGGGGGTGGGTGGGTTGGGGTGTGTGGAGGGGGTTGTTGGGCGCACGATGATTATCAGTTCATATAGAAAAATTAGGCGATGTTATATGACAAGGAATAGCAGTTCAAAGAAAACTGCTTCAGGGATTACCATGTCCACGTTCCATTTTCAACCACTTATATGCAAGCGAACGAGAAAATGGTACGACGAAAAAGAACCTGATGGATTGTGCGTTTTGAATACGTCGAAACTCTATCTACCGTTTTAGTACTTGGGCTATCGAGCATGCTTTAATGCATTAAGGGGAAACTAAAAGCTAGAAGTCCTAAAATTTTAGAAAATCTCACGGTCCCCAACTTAAGGACATGGAAATCAATCAGATAGATATTATATGCAATTATAGTTGGATTTGTTACAAGTTGTTGCCTTCAAAGCTTTACTGTGGTGAGTTTGGACATCCTTCTACCAAGGCTAGATTTTTTTTGCTATATGCAGTGGTTAACAAGTCTCTAATTCCTTTTAGAGGACTAAAATTATGAAACGTTCATACACAGGGAGCAAGTATCAGATTTAAAGGTAAATATGATTGTAACCATCATTTTTTCATGTTGATGATTTCTTTCTTTTTTCCCAATTCAAGTCTACTTGATCAAATCGCTAGCTCCATTAATGATGCATCCGAATAATCAAACAACGCTGACCTAACCTAAGTGAATGCCACAAATAAGTTGGATCTCATGTCGTGTTAAACTTTGTGGATTTAAGACAAGCAGTTTTGAGGACGAATAAAGGACAACTCATGTTAGGATTAGCTGATAAAATCCCCACTTAAGTATTGTCCTTCTCAGGATGTGCGTAGAGCCTCGATACATAAATCTCGAAGCTACCAATCAATACCATAACCTAACCAAGAGTAACTTCAATGTAAAACAGGGTTTCTACCAATATAAATGACTAAAAAAACTTGTAGACGGTTCTCAAAAATCTTCATACCATTTTGCCCCGTTAGAAGCAATACATTTTTCCCAGCTTCAGGGCATAACGCCAAAAAATGAAAAGTACTCGTCAACTCGAAAAAGTCGGCAGTCTTGTAAAGCCAAATTTCATTTCTTGAAGTTCTTCAGCCATTCCGGGAGACTATTTAAATATGATGTGACAAGCACAAACCAAACTGTACCATTGCCGTTAATATATTTCACTTTTATCAACCATTCTAGTGATCTAAATCTGATACATGATTTAACCCCTGAAGAGTCTCTTTCAAAAAATCCCTAGACGAATATAAAGCATCGGTTTAAACCAGTGGAATTGTTAGAATAATGATACGAAGACCCAAGAAGGCTAGATCACAAATTGGTAGTGATCAAGCAGCCGGAATTCATACACGAGACATTTCAAAATAGTCAGTCGTCACATAGTTTCTCTTCCCGAACGTGTATTGGAACACTAAACACTGTTACAAAGAAGAGTAACTTTGATCTCTTCATTAGTAAATAAAACTGAGCTCAGTCCAATAGACTAGACGAGATGGGTCCAATATAAAGCAATACAAAGGTAAGGGTATAGTGCATCTCAAAGGCAAACCGTGTAAAAGAAAGCATCTCAAAATTTACAGCTTGAATTTATACAAGAGAGCACCATGGAGCACCCCCAAATAGGACTAAGCTCATCAAAATTCTTTTGCAACTTCACAAGCTTGGACAAACAAGAAGCATCTACGAGCTATTTATTTTAAAGGAATTACATCCATCATCTGCCTGTTTTGAAACCTTCATTCACAACTAGGTAACTTTCAACATCATCTCTAATCTCTTTTAAGAGATTTGAACAATCTGTTGTCAAGCCATACCCTTGTTCGCTCCTGGTGCCCCAGTGCCTCTATGATTGAAGCTTCCAAGTTGTTCAGCTTGAAAGATTTTCCACAGGCCAAGGCCTGCAACCAAGCCTACTTCTAGAATGTCAGAATTGCAATTATAATTATTAAAGAATAATGAGCTTCATCCAAGGGCTTTCCAATATTTACATAAAAAATCAGTTTGGTTGCAACCAGCAAGCACACTGAAGGATGATTATACTAGGTATGATACATTCAAGAAGCAGGTTCTCCATTGCAAGCTGGACATCTCTAGCTCCACAAGCAACTACACAAACAGCAGATATGAGCAATATCAAGAATGTCAGCTGTGAAAACAAGTTAGGCAGCAAGGCATGGACCTCCTGATAACATATTCAAAAACCACATGATTCAGGGATCGATATACCATGTGCTGGTGGTATGCCAACCTTGCATATGCATGGGTGCATATCATGCCGAGACATGCCATTGGTTGGCACATAACACTGGCACCACAGCATGCCAAGTACTGGCATGCCACTAATACCGTGCCAATACCATGTGGCAATAACGCTGGCATGGTAAGTATCATGCAGCACCATGCTGAATGGCAGGCAGGTCCATGTCTAATTCACAAATCTAGGGCATGTTCGGATACCTCATCACCATGTTCATGAAATATTTTTGGTGCACACAAGAATTGCTAAGCAAATAAATGGAAGAGGTGGAAAGTTATTGATGATGGTGATTGTTTTCCTGAACTAGGGCTTTTGGGTACCATATTATTAGGGTTGCAAATGGGCCAAGTTGGATCAAGGTATGCTTGACCCTATAACCCAACTCGATTTCATGTATGGGTCATGATATTGGAC
The DNA here is from genome assembly GCF_000442705.2 of Elaeis guineensis. NCBI lineage: Eukaryota > Viridiplantae > Streptophyta > Magnoliopsida > Arecales > Arecaceae > Elaeis > Elaeis guineensis. The sequence goes on from NC_026003.2 coordinate 51,893,415, forward strand.
CTGGACCAAATCCAATAGATGAAAATATTTTAGATCTAGCAAGCCATTCAGAACAGGTTGGGCTTACGTATGACCCAAACCCAAACCAAAATATTCGGGTTTGGATCAGGTACGCTTCAAGTTCAAGTCTATTTTTGTTTACAAACAATATTTCGTGAAGAAAATTTTGTTTTTCTCGATCAAATTGAACCTCAACGGCCACCACATTGTTTGCTAACATGGTCAAAACTTCATGAATTAATATTTATCTAGAGCTGCAAGCTACTTCAAGAGGTTAACAACCTCAATAGCTGGCCTTTCTTAATGTAGTGAAATTAGTGTAAACACTTTTCTCTTAATTAAGGAAAAACATAAATGACTTGGAATACTTTCATCGGGTTAATTCAAATCAGGTTAGGTCAGGTCAAAATTTATGAAATCTAGACCAATGGGTCTAATATTTCAAATTGGCCCGGTCTTGAAGAGTGGGTTGGGTTGGGTCAGATCGAGTTAAAGTTTATGGAAAGGGTCTAATAAATTCAGAGCCAACCCCAGAATATGGAACTGGTATAGTATTTAAATATGATCGTCCAACAGGTATTTAAGATCATGTTGCATCTGCTCTAACCTTGTTAGGTCAAATTACAAGTCAAGCCAACCCATTTGCAACCTTATATATTATTCCCTAATATGACGAAAGAATTATGAAAAATCTCGAGGCATATTTGGTTGGAAAAATTGGGCTCTAGAATGGAAATGGAAATGAGAGACTTCTATTCCAACTATTTGGTTGAGGGAAGTCCCATTCCCATTCCGATTCTAGAAGGAAATGAGAATGGAATGGAAATGCCCCAAGTCCCCAAAATCCAATCCCTACTCTCTCCTAGTATTCAAACCTTATTCTGATTCCAACTCTAATCACGAACCAAACGCATTGAGGTATATGGCCACCATTCCAATCTATTCCAATTCCGATTGCAAACCAAATGCCCCCATAGAGGACAAGGAACTCTAGCCTCCCACATTATTTCTAAGTACCTCTTTCCATGTTTTCTCCATACTTGCCCACTTGTAGGAGAAATATCCAATAGATTAGACATTGTTAGCCAAAATGGCTCTGACAATGACAGCAGATCTGAAAGGCACTAACCTTTCTGAAACTGATGTCTGTAATCATCTGGGCTGCACTACTCTGTAATTGAGCACCAAATCTTCAGGCTTCTTCCATATGTAAGCTCTGACTGTGGCCAAACTCATTTCCGGTGACAAGACCTGCATCACATGTGACTGCATTAAAACTAGAGTTGGGGGGGGTGTTGGTGCGGAATAATATCTATGATGGCGAACAGAGAATATAAACCCACAATTCTTTCTTTTAAAAACAAAAGAAGAAGAATTTAAACCTGCACCTTCACAACAGATTTTTGAGAGGAGGAATGAGACCAGTGGCACTTAATTACCCAGGTCCAGATTTTTTGGGGATAGACTACCCAAGAAGCAAACCCAGCACCTCAGGTAGCTAACCAGATGGGTCTAACCATTGGGGCAAGCCCCAGTTCACAAAACCAATTCACATCATATAGTACTAAATTCAACTGTTCTTTACACTCTTTTTTCCTCGAATCTGCAGCATGTTTATGTTCTAGCTTTTTTCAGAATGAATGATCAACAAACTTCAAAACCATATCCCAAATTCCCAATGTTAAAAGAACAAACTATGTTGGTGCGTTCTCCAAATGCCTTAATGGGTAATTATATATAAAACATGATATGGTTATGCTTATGATTCCTTATGCTAACTCGACATAAACAACATAACCATAACATAAAATAGAAATCAAACATGTGAAATGACAATGAATGAAGGGCAAAAAAAAAAAATTCAACACAGGAGAACAAACTATAGGTACTGCAACCATCGGTATCAGAAGCACCTAAGAGTTACTATTAGAGCCCAAAACAGATCCAGTACAGATACAAAATCAGATAGCAGTCATATTTATATATGTGACAAACAGATATGGTTACAGTACCAATGAATCGAATATCAATCATATCCATATTCTATCAAAATAAATGCAGATATGATTCATATATTAGTTACACAAGTATGGAAGCAGGCTATAGTTAATTGTGAACTGCAACCTTAGTATCATCTTTACTAGTGTCATTATATTTTCATCAATGGTAGATTCTTCATCAGGAATCAATATGCAAAATTACAGATTCCCATAAAAGTCAAAAACTGAATATATTTTCACCAATGTAATCCCAATTTTCTCATGCATTGATGTCATCCCTGGAACTTTTATGAAAATCTAAGTCTGTATTGTTGTTTCAGAGCAAAAATTACATCTATTTGATTCTTAAAAACAAGTTACATAGCATCGAATTCTTCACATACTAAAAATTGAACTTCTAAGAACATAACTTGCTGAATCAACTTATCCCGGACAGCATTCACAAAATCTCAAAAAAGTCAACAACAATCAAGGCCATGCACATCAACTTCATGCAAGTAGACAACTTTTGTGCCTAAGTTCTCCATCTTGAGTTCCCTTCTTTCTGACACTCATACAGAACTTTCAGAACCCCACCCCAGATGCGGGGTGGGGGAGGGGGTGTGGGAAAATCTAGCATCCTCTTTTCAATTCTTTTACAAAAAAATTTCTTGTTTTTGCACACGACCAAAAGTGCTCTTATAAATCATTTAATAATACAGGTAATACTATTGCTCATAACCAACTTCAAGTCCAGCCCCCCTTACCTCATTTTCCTCTCCCTTGACATTAATATAACAGCCGTGCTCTTTCGGGAAGAACATTTTGCTGTTGTACTCTTTTTCCCACACCTTCATCCTCACAGGTGGCAAGGAATAGACAGAAAGGACAGAAGAGTGGAAGGAATCACTCTCCTACTGATCAAGGTCGAGGTGGATTCAAGGAAAGCATTCAGACCTTTGGAAAAAGGTTAGAGAAAAGCATGGGTGGAAGCCAGAGTTAAGGAGGCCGTGGATGGAAGTCAGAGATGATATGGGTGGAAACCTAGGGCAGAGGGAAGAAGTTGAGATGCAGAAGAGGAAAAGTCAAGATCTCGCTAGACATATAGATTGTATTGTTGTTTAATATTCTAACAAACTATGTTCTTAAGAAGATATCTTGATCTAGACCAGGAAAGACCCTTAGATTTAGTTTATGCATTCTATTTGCAGTGTTGTTTGCTGATAAAATAATAAGCATTACGCCTGTGGCCAAAGATCCCACAGTTCAATTTTAATATAGAGAAGCCTCAAGAAGCCACTTACTATCATGTTTGCAGCAAATCATCTCATGACTTTCAGTTCTAGAACAGAAAAGGAATCCTTAAGATTTCATTCTGGACAGTTTCTTTAAACTTGCCTGATTATTGCACAAGATCTCTATAGATGGTTTTAGCTTTTGCCATGGTTTTATCCCTGCCCGTAAGGAGCCATCTGCAATCAATGAAAGCTGTGACTGTCCAGAACTCAATCCCAAGCCAAATGATCCATCAGAACTACCACCATCAATTGGTTTGTCAAGAACCATTTTCTCGATCACATAGTTTATCACCTACAGAGTAAAGAAAAGGCACCTGTCAATCACAAAACTAAGAAATATACAGGAAGTTAATATGCAAAATTAACCTATTGGAAAGTTGCAGGAAAGGGGTTCTCCAAGAAGGGGGAAAAGAAATAAAGAGCAAATTAAGTAATATGCTCATATTTTACAACAATGAGAAGCTGATAGTGTGCATGAAACAAACACAAGAATTACAAATCCTTTTAAATCCACTATAAACTATTGCTAAGATATTTATACTCTTGATTGAAAATGTTTACATAATCCAGTTTCAGACAATTAATTTTTCCGAACAAGTTTGGAGTAGGAAATTACGAAGGATAGATAACTTGGGCAACAGATCTTATAAGAATTGTAGTCAACATGGGTGTTAACAACCAAGAAAACCAACTGATACTTACTTTGTGTATCCGCAATATCCGCGGAGCACTCAATTTCCCTTGTGTGTGGATCTGCACATTTGAACCTTCACAGGGTTGCAAATAAAAGCTACACCTGCAGTGGAGAAAAATCATCAAGAAGCTGATAGCATTGTTGCTGAAGAGTCCAAGTCAAGACAACACCAGCAAAAACAGTTCAATGTAACCTTTGTTTTATTTCTTGTTCTTGGTAATTGGATGATACATTTAATGAAGATTATTATCATTAACTCCAACAATGTAAAGCAAAATTCATAACCAAAAATCTCAAGTGAGACCAAAAAGTTAAAAAGAAAGGGCAACCTAGAATGTAGAATCATGGAGGCTAAAACCAAACAATACTACTTAATAACCAAAATAAGTGCATATGGGACTAAGGAACTAGGAGTGCAAATAAGTCGAGCTGCTTACAAACTACTTGAGCTCGACTTGAGTCTAAGCTCGACTCAACTCCGTTATTATCAAGCTCGAGTAGTAGGATACTCAGCTCGAAAACTTGCGAGCCTTACTCAAATTTATATATATATATTTATTAACACTTTTTATTTATAATACTAGCAAACTAAGGCTCGATTTTGAGCTCAAACTCAAAGCTCGACTCGACTCCATTATTATCAAGCTCGAGTAGTAGGATACTCAGCTCGAAAACTTGCGAGCCTTACTCAAATTTATATATATATATATATTTATTAACACTTTTTATTTATTATACTAGCAAACTAAGGCTCGATTTTGAGCTCAAACTCAAGTATGGCTCGGTTGATATTCGAGTCTAGTCAAGTAGATCTCGAGTTGTCTGTCTTTCATCAAGCCAAACTCAAGCTTGGGATTTGAAGTCTCAATCGATCTCGAGCCAAGTTTTGAGTCCGACTATTTTGAGTTGAGTCAAGCTCGAGCTTCCAACTACTCAACTCAGCTCAATTCGATTGCACCCCTATAAAAAACTAACCAGAGGCTATAAAGCTAGAAATGCACCAATGACTTGAGATTATATAAAAGGTTCCTTTACATTTTTCTGAAAAACTTATATCTTTCATAACATATTGTAAGATATCTATCTTGTAGAGTGTCTACTAATCAAATTAAGTGCCTCCCAGATTAAGGAAACTTGAAATTGGATATAACAAGATGTTATAAAAGGATGAGATAGATCAAGCTGCACATATAAATGTAAAATTAGATTCTTAAACACTTTGATGTGAAGTAGTTTAGATGTAGTAAATCAGGTCCAATGGCTCAGATCATCGATGTAGGGCACTCAACATTGAGACATGACCGGATCTAAGTGGAGACGAGTGTAACCAAGACCAATTCTCCCTCTTTCTCTCTCTCTCTCTACATACATACATATATAAATAGATACATACGTACATAATACATATATATAAATATATATATATATATATATATATATATATATATTAATTACATCATACTAGTCTTGAAAAATAAATAACTAGGCATCACTTCTCTCTCTCTCAAAAAAGAAACATATCTACAGCAATCATAATAAACAGGGGAAGGTTTAGGCAGTCAATAGTGAAGAATGAAAGTAGTAAAAAGCATGGAAGATTGGGATGGAGAAATGAAGACCAGATGCAGTTTTTGTGGGTGAATTTGGCATGCAAAGCATGCGAGCATGTTGGTATTAGTGTCCTAAACAACAAGTGATGTACATAGATGGTCTGCGATTGTACTATACTTAGGCAAAAGAGAACGGTGCTTAGGTGGATGTGAAGGCACATAATAGTTAGATAACATTCAAAGAGTTATTAGAAATCAATAAGTTTATAAAAATAAACTAAAAATAAAACAAAAAATAGGGTATCATGATTAATAATTTTATAAAATGATGTTAGCTGAAAAAAATGCTCAATAATATAATCATAATGTCATAAGCAACTCTGCAAAATGATAAATAAACAAGATAGAGGGTAGACATAACTTGTCAAAAATTAGTGACATTTTAAACTGCAATTGCTAAGTTGTCAAGGCACTAGTGAGACAATGGAGACCCACCTAATATCCCAACCTGGCCCACATAACCCCTGCCCTCCACCTCCCCAACAAGGACAGCTCAAAACCAAAACACACACTCCAAAAAGAAAAACTTGCCAAAGCTGGCTAGGCCTGTCAAGTCTCTTAGGCACATATAAGGTGGTCGTGCCGCATCTAGGAACCACCTAGGAGACTGAGCATAGAAAGTAGACCAGCAGGCCAACCAAGGTTTATCCCAGGATAGGTAAAGCAGTCAATTCCATCCCATCGAGGACTTTTTGCAATCGAACCTTCACAATGGTGCAAATAATACCTATGCCAAAGGTAGGAAAAGAAACATCATAAAGTTGACAACATTACCATCACAACTAAAGCACCAAATTCAAATTATACCAGGCAAGGAGACCCTTAGACATACTTCTAATGAAAATTATAATTTCCATCCATGTCAAGTGAATAGCCATTAACAAACTGAAATTAAAAAGGAAATAAAAAGTTAGAAAAAGGACCCTATGATCAAGTTCAATGTTGAATTATAGAGGATAATCCAAACATAGGGTTTTTAGAATGATCAACAATAATTTATCGTATGACATACTATGAAAAACCAATTGACCGGTCTGGATATGTGGGTGTGTTACCGTGTCAGCATGTTTTGGATAGAAGGGTGAGGTCAAACCTGCTAACAACAAGAACTAAGCCCCTAAATCTAATATACTATTTGTAAATTGTAAAAGAACTCTCCCCTTATCTTTGTTTATATAAATATTTTAACAGATTTATCATGTTAAGCACCTGAATGTGAACATATCAATACATAATGTTGTACTATATTTTTCAAACAACAGTCTACAACATGCTTCTTTCCCGTGCCAGGAAACATCAGTATATCAATCAGGAGTAACTAGGAAGAATCTTTCAGTAAAGGCGTAGAATGGTAGGAAACTAATACGTGTAAGATTGGGAAAGAAAGAGTAAGCAAGTTAACAGAGATGAACTAGGACTATAAAGGCATTGGGTAGAGAAATGAGGTCCAAACCAATTTCTACTTTCTGAAAGGCATTTATGATGTTTATATTCTAAATCAATTCAATTGTCACCTTGAACTCTTCATACAATGATTTTTCACTCCTGATATCAGAGGGACAAAAGCAATCTATTTGATAACATTGCCAGCCCGTTGTGTGCACATTAAGCATTTATGTAAATTAGGCAACAGTAAAGAATTAGATCAGATAATAATTGCATATTGGGAGTATGTAGACCAAATAAAAACAATGCAATGAAAAAAATAGGTGGCAGACAAATTCCTTCAGAAGATGTCATGTTTTAAACAAGCATGCTCAATATGTCAAACTTTTGATATGAGCCCTAAATGCAGGGTGGCACCCATGCATGACCAATGCTGGCACCAGCATGTCACAGCATGGCACAGTTGGAACAGGCCAGCACTAATATCACGATATTGCAAGCATCATTAGTACTTTGAAATTCTGATGAGTGAAAACGCTTTTTGAAAACTTTCTGCATCTATGACATAAAGGCATCATAAATATTTAATTTACAGTTAGCTATGCCATGATGACCACATCTTTAAGCATCTTTTCATGTTGATACAATAGAAAAGCAAAAGCTAACAAAACATATGAATACATTCAGCATTCACAATTTTCAAATTGTTCCCCTCACACTCTTAGTTATCTAAGAATGTTAGTAAGACAATATTTAAGAAGATCAGAAATGGCAGTTACAACCTTTTTAATAACAAATAATCATAATCCAAAATATCCCAGGAAGTTACACACCACAGGAGTGGTAAATCCCTTCTCTAGGAAAACAGCACAAAAGAGCAGAATGGAATGCAAGGAAAACAAAGTAATCTATGATAACAACTAAAAATGATTTAGAAAAAAGAAAAAAGAAAAGCATCGCAAGCAGAAGACTAGTGCAACAAAGGCCAGGCTGCAAGACTTATCCAAACAGACAGAGATGGCTACTAAGCTACCAAGTCAGTCAGCCACACCATTATGATTCGAACATTAAGCTATTAGAAAATAGATACAGCAATACCATCTAGTTTCCTATTATTTTTGAGGAATAGATGTTTCCATACAGATACTTATGCCACTTAAAAAATTATCACATGCTCAGTATATCAAATTTTAGAAGTCTTCCCCAATCTCCACTTCCTCATGACGTTAAATGCAATCTGAAATAAACAAAGCGAATAACAAAAGCAAGGTGTTAAAATGATGTGAAAGTGCTTTTTTCTAAATTCCTTTGCCAGTAAATTTTCTAAACCATTGCCATTTGCTAGTTAAACAAGTTTGCAGTCATACTTTCAAGAAAAATCAAGAATAGTAGATCATATTAGACAACTAGAGATTGTACATACATGGGAATAAACATATGAAAGGATGTGTAAGGTAAATAACTAAATAAATAACATGTTGCAGGCAAACAAATGCAGGAGAGTCAGGAATTACTTTGTATTTTCTCTTTGAGGTAATCGACCATTCAAGACACAATCTATACACCACCATGGAAGATCCTTCTCATCTTCTGTCCCATCTAAATCAGTAATTTTCTTTCTCCAAGGACCTCCATGGGAACCCTCTGTAATAATTGAAGGAGATGAGGATGTTGAAAACTCAAAAGAAGGGAGAACCATGGCAGTAGGGTTCTCAGCTCCATCATCAACCTCAACTCTCGAATGGGAGAGATTTCTAACAGAGACATCCTTCCCTAATGGAACATCACCATTAGATGAAGCCTGTGATCCAGACCTCTGTTTCCTCTTAGCCAACCAATGAGCCAATAAACCACGAAGAGTCTCTTGGCCTACATTAATCTGAAATAATTTATGAAAAATAATTGAAAACTTTATCACTGACTAAACATAGAAAAGAATAAATTTAATATCTTCCAAAATATAGTCTCAACATTCCAGCAAAACATTGCTAACAAGTAAAGATGATAGTTCTGCTGTCCTTCCTCTTATACAGCATTTCCTGGAAAAGGTTCCAAAAAAATCTGGACAAGCAAATACTATAAAATATTGAATAAATAAATGGCATCAAGCATCTGCATCACCAGATCATCAAGACAATCTAGAGGAACATGAGCAACAATACAGTTGATTGTATCTAACAAAGACCAATGATCACCCAAGGTCTCCAAATAAAAATCTGAGATGGAAAACCTGCTAAGCTGACCAGCCATTGGTACTCAAAACATCAATTTCATTTTTTTAACTTTGCTATAAGGAAAACAAAAAATTCAAGTTCTCAGATACTTAACCTCAATCTTCTTTGACACAAAACAGCTAAGATGAAGCGTAAGCACTTGCATCAATGTGCTGCTTGACAAGGCACTTGAAAAGTTTGGTACCTAGTGTCAAACTTTGCAGTTACTAAAGCACATTACTGCATCGAGGGAGTGCCAAGGAATGTCATGTCATCATGACCACCATCCGAAAGTCAGCACTTCAAAATTCCTAAGAATTGAAGTGTCCTTGGATCACCAATCATTTGAAAAGTCATGGAATACCATCTTTGTGTGTTAAATATTTTTTAAGTGACAATATTAATAGCAAGAGTTAAATAGGCAGTATTGTAATCATTGAGACCTAAGAACAATAATCAATTATGTGGAATGTCTGTATGACTTCTTTATGTAATCCAATTATGCTGGTAGTCACAACGGCAACCTTATCCCATTACCTATATCTAATGATACAAAATGAATTTTTCCATCTAAGGCATTCTGATGATTTCCTGGATGTAATATGCATATATTTATATGTTTCCTAATGTGGTTAGCATGGCAATTCTATGTGGAGAGTGGTTTCATATGTTACGAGTGAAGTAAAAGGCTCAAGTGGCTTCACTGACAGAGATGTTTGTGAATGGCTCAAGCTCAGATTGGTTGACTTTTTCAAGCTTGTTGTATTGTAAAAACCCCAGCCCAGACCACCTTCAAGGCTTGCTTAAAAATCATTCGGACAACAAAAACATCAGTTCAACAACAGGCTTGTTCAAGTGGCTAACAAGCCAAGATTAAATATTCATGGTTGAACTCAACCTAGGGCTCATTCAACGATTCGAGTGACAAGCAACCCAGGCAAGAAAATTCATACCCAAGCTCAGAGTTCAACTCCAAAACCAACTGGCTCAAGTGCAAACCACGAAAGCATTATGCCTGAATATTCACGTTGAGCTAAGCTTAAGGTCAAGGCTTACTCAAGTGTCTAACCAGGCAAGCTAAAATATTCATAACAGAGTTTGAGTCAAGTTTGAATGCCCCTTCCAATAGACTAAGCTGAGCTCAAACGCCTAAAAGCTCGGTCAATTCAAATCATTTACATCCAAGGTTCACCATTTAAATACCAGAACCCTCGTACCGGTACCATTCTATTACAGTATCAATATGCCCAGTATGGGGATCAATTCATCGAGTGTTGGTATGCCCCTATACTGCATATGAATACGGTGTGGTACGGTCAATATGCACCAATATGGATCGGCAAACCTTGCTTGCTTCCATACTTTCCAATAACAAGACAAACCAGCTAGCAGAACCAACAATGTGGCACAGAGATTGTAGTAATATAAAATCATTTCCTAAGATTGCTAGTTACTAACATCTGCTGAAAGGGCAAGTTCAGCATGCCAATGTTATGAAATGCAGCAACGATAACTAGATAGGAACCATGGTCAAAAAATTGAGGATTCAAGTGAATCATTTGTTTTTCTCCAACAAGATGAAAAGACTTCCAGGAGATTTTCAGCAGAAAGCATGTATTGCCCACCGACACCAACCCTGTTGGTTCAAGGATAATGAAGAATGTAGGCTATCAAAGCAGTCTTTACAGCATTTTTTCTTTCTTCCATGAGGCTGTGATAACCCACCAAGTATTGATTAATGATGTTTCAAATATAAGATAAAGGGGTCATGATCCTTACTGAGTATCAAATTCTTTATTTTAATAATCAACAGAGGACAAGCCTTTACAATTATAAGTCAAATACATTAATTTAATCTAATTTATAAAAGTTCTAATTTCCTATATGCCTTCTTGTACACATCATATAGGCATGTGGATTATGATGTGCCAATATATAATAGAACTTGAATTGTAATGGGGAAAAAAAAACAGACATCACACAAGACATGGTACATACCGTTTCTAAGATCCACAGTTTATAGGCATTAAAGAGGAAAAAAGGAAATTAGATATATAGATGTAGATCCTTAGTTTAATGACTCAACAGTAAGATATACACAGAAATACTGATCTGGTTTTTACAAATGATAACAGTAAGTTTGAAGCAAATTGTTAGAAATTTAAATAAATCTAATATTAGGTTTCAGTCAACAGTATACATGAGGTAGTATAGAATTATCTAATGGTCCTACTTAAGAATGTCTTACCCAATCATCCTGCTATAGGAATATGACATTAACTTAAATCTAGAAATGCATCATTCATATGCAAATTTTAAGCCAAATATTGTCATCCATGAAGTGAGCAATATCATTCTATTCCATCCTTCTTAGATGTACTGCACAGTCAGCACAAATATCTCTCATTGTCATATCTGCTGCATTCAACTCATTCAGTCGGAACCTTTTTACTGCCCATCATCTTGAACCATAAAACAATGCACAGCCTCTATTTTACAACAGTTTTACTTAAGTCATTAGAATGAACTTATCAAATTACACCAATAAGCACCTCCTGCATCACCCATCCGCCTTAATTTATCTCTCCATTCCGTTGTATAAAAGATCCAAGATAAAGCGATTACAGCTTGGAGTTTCTTGGTCATTAATTTGGATTTGCCATTTCCATTGAAATTGCATTACGTATGCTCTATCTTTGCTCATTCAATATTCAGATCCCTATCCTTTAGGTCTTTCACCCACAATTCCGATTAGCATTTAATCTAATCTTATTTGTTCTATACTCCTTTGCAAAAAATATATGTGACAATACATCTTCCAGAATAATAGCACTAAGTTCATTTATAAATGTGTAAAGAAACCTGGACATGGTGCCAACCAGCGTTCGCCGAACCATCCCGAATCAAACAATTCACGGCACACCGAACCATACCAAATAGGATATACCGGCAAGATACCGGTCCAGTTCCGATGTACAAAACGGTACAACGGCCATTCGAAGGGAGGGAGAAGAAAGAGAGAAAGAGAAAGGGGGAAGAGAAAGAGAGGGAGATGAAGAGAGGGCCTTTGACGGCCATCGGACACTGTCGGAGACCATCCAAGTTCTTGCGGGGCTCAATAAGGATAGAGGGAGAGAAGAAGAGAGAGGGAAAGATGCTTACCGGCTCACCGAAGGCCCTCAAAGGCCTCCGAATAGATGGCAACACCCCATGACCTCTCCGACAGCCAGCAAGCTAGCACCGAGGGAGGCTGAGGGCGACCGAGGCCGGAGGAGGGCCTCCACCCTCCTCCAATTCAAAATAGGGGTTCGCCCCTATTTCACTCTTTTTTTTTGTTTTTTATCGAACGAAATCGACAATGCAGTCGCTGACTTCACCATATTTTCTTTTTTTTTAAATAATTTCAGTTGAAGTCAGCAAACATTGGAGAGATCACGACTACATCTCCGTCTATACAGAGGCTTTTAAGGACCTCCGATGACCTAGTAAGCATCTCCCCCTCTCTCTCCTTCCCTCCCTCCACCCTTACCAAGCTTAGCAAGAGCTTGGATGGCCTCCGACGGCCACTGGAGGCACTCTTCCTCTCCTTCTCCTTCTATCCCCTCCCTCTCTTCCTCTCTTTCTTCATCCTCTCCCCTTCTTTGCTTCGTCGGTTCGGCCCAACATGGATTGATACGGATCCATACCGAACCGTACCGCTGACCATCCAGCACGGGATCCAGCTCCAGTTCGACAGTCCTTGGTGCCAACAAGTGGTCCATTCCGACTATCACTAGAAATTCACCTATCCTACCATAACTACATTTACCCTTGTCTCTAGCCCAATATACATGTCAATATATAGGACCACCATTTATCCACTTCTTTCTTCTAACGCATAGCATCCAACGCATGGCATCATGATACAAGTCGTTGAAGGCCATGTCTCGGTTCTCTCTTTCTTAACTTCTTTTTCTAATATAAACAAAAAAATCACTCCATTGTAGGCATTTCTAGCATATTTCAATTTTTTCCGAGTTTACCGTCTGTCTCAACTCTTTTTTCTATTATCCTAATCCATAAATTCATGGTGTGGCTAACAAATAAAATATCATAAGTACATATCCTTGATAGTCGATGCAATGATGCACATTGATTTATTTTAGGCGTGCATCATGATTCTTCTCCTCTAGCCATTAGGCATATTTCTAATTTTCATCAAATCTGTAAGGTTGTAAGCTAACCAACAAAAGGGACCAACTACCTGCAATTATCCATATTCAATTGCCATTTCATCCAAGAACAATATTTTGCATTATTTTTTTAAATTTTCGCAATCAAATATTTGAATTGAATGAAGAAATACCTGGCTGCTAGATAAATTGATGATTACTGAAAGTATATCAATAAAAATATTAATTTATACCAAGGTATGCTGAACCGGTACCATCGGACGTTTCGGCCGGCCGATGGTACGGTTCGGTATGGTTTCATACCGTACCGAACCGACGATCCGAACCAGAAGAAAAAAGAGAGAAATAGAGAGAAATAGAGAGAGAGAGAGGAAGAAAAAAAAAGAGGGAGGGGAAGGAGCCGGCGGGGCCGCCAGATGGCCTCCGACTGGCCATCGTGGCCGTCGGAGGGCGCAGTCCACGCGTGCGGCGCCACAGGCGTGAAACAGGGGCATCGCCCCTATTTCACAATTTTTTTAAAAAAATATGGTTTTAAGTGAAGCCGACAAATGATTTGCCGGCTTCACGATTTTTGTTTTTTTTTAAAAAATTCTTAAGTCGGCAACCCAGTTGCCGACTTCATAAGTTTAAAACAAAAAAAAAATCGAAACAGACGTCGTCTGTTTCGAAAAAGAAGGGGGCGCAGCCGTGGAGGGGCTCCGCCCGCTCGACTGCCCTTAGACCGTTGGCGTCGGCTCGCCGGCCACCGGAAGCCTCGCAACGAAGGCACTGTCCGTCCGGTAGGTTCTCCGTCCCCCCTCCAAGCGCTCTCTCTCTTTTTTGCTCTCTTAAAAGCCCTATCGGACGATACGGAGCTCGGAAGCCCTCCGACGATCATAACCGGCCTCCGACGGATCCCACCTCCCTCCCTCCCCTCTCTCTCTCTCTCACTTTCCGTTCTTTTTTCTTCGGTACCGTCGGTGTACCGATTTTACCGGCCAAATCATGCCGGTTCTCCGTTGGTCCGGTACGAGATGGGGTGTACCACCGGTTCGACACAGTATGGCAAACCTTGATTTATACAATAATTTATATTTATTCTTTAAGAATTGATGCTTTTATTTATCTTTTGCAGAAAATACAGTCACCGATAAAAAAGAGCCCGATTTGTAGGTTAAAATGGAAAAAATTTGGAACATATCGAACTTAAAACGGATCTAGAATCAAGACCCAAAGGCAAGCTGAAAATGGGCTCAAAATCAATTCAAACCGACTCGAACCTAACCCAATTAAACCGCACAGTGCATGATGGACCGACCGGTCGGTCCATGGAATCAGGGTCGCGATCCACAAAAAATTTCATGGTCCACAGTCGTGGTTCATGGAGCAGACGGCTGAGTTTCGCACTGATCGACGGCTGGGATTGATTTTTGCACATGATCGGACGGTCCATAATACGCTATCCCATATCCAGCAGTGGTGGCCCACATCAACTGCGCGATTCGACGGCTCCAAGCAATCCTGAGCGAGATCGGACAGCTATGGTTGGTTGCCAATGGGAGAACTAAACAGAGGATTTATTTTTGGCGCCACTCGACGGTCCAGAGTCGATTTGATGCAAGATCGGACGGATGATATCAAATCCGACTTTGATAAGGCGCTGGGCGATGATTTTTGATGAGATCTGGAGCACCCAAACACGATCCGACAGCCAGGAAGCTGTGACGTGGGTTGGACATGATTTTGACATGATTTGGGACTCCGTTTTCCACCAAAATTTGGAAAAAAATCCATCTATAAAAGGGGAGTCCGAGAACAGTAGAAAGAGGCAAAAAAATAGTAGAAAAAATATAAAAAAATAGAAAAAAATAAGAAAGATGTAAGGATCCGAGGAGAGAAGTCAGTTCACTCCACGGAGTACGAAGGAAAAAGTTGTCAACCATCTTTCCGACGAAGCTACATCGATCAACTTCAGATCTTTGTTATAGTTTTATTTTATTATTCTTTTTAAATTCTTTATAATTGAATTTCAATTTTAATTAATACAAAATTTATTTTATTGTATTGTTAAATTTCTGCTTTTTATTTTTATTGCAAGTAGATGCTAAGATCTAGATAATAGATCTTAGTACTAAGTTATTTTCACTCTTTAAATTCCTGCTCTTTATTTTTATTACAAGTAGAAGCTAAGATTTAGATAGTAGATCTTAGTACCAAATTTATTTTTCACACTTTTAATTTTTGTTTTTTCATTTAAATTATTTTTTCAAAATCTTTTTTCTTTTTATAAAAATCAAAGTTATCAAATCAAAACACTACCTTCTCTGTGGATTCGACTCAACTCATCACTTTCTACGTATTTTTAATTTTTAAAAAAATTAAAATTAATTTGATAATCACGGTGTCCTAACGACAACATCGCGAGCTATCAATTTTTGGCGTCATTGTTGGAGAAGGCACCAATTTTAACATTTGATTTCTTTGATTTTTTTTGTAAATATAGCTTACTAATTTTTTTATTCTTTTTTGCAGAAAAAAAATCAAAAAAAGAGATAGAAAGCTTACAATTTTATTTGAGATCAATCCTAACCCTAAACTTTTTTTAAGTATTATTTACTTTTTTTTAATTAATTTAAAAATAAGCCACTTGAACCTAATAAAAACTTCATGACAAGAGTAGAAACCCTAATTGCTTAGAGCATGCATCATTTTGATTTATTTTTTTTGATGATTGCTGGAGACAAAGTGAGCCTCTCAAGTTGATTAGTTTCATACATCTAATTTAGTTGCATAAAACTCCTTGTTTGAAATTGATTGTACATATTCATCTCAAATCAATTTAAGGACAACACCCATTAACAAGATAAAGTGGGGATTTCATCACCCTTCCTTAACCCAAAAACAACCGACCAGCATCCATCATTAACCTAAGCCTAATTAAAATTCAGTAGATATTGACCTTTAGGATCAATTGAGTTCAGTTCGAGTATTGTGGTGAAGTCAAGTGCAAAGTAAGTTTGGACTCATTCCTGAAACTGGTGTCTAAGGCAAGAGATTAAAAAGACTAAACCTAAGTGGACTCGTGGTTATTTAATTAAGACCGTCTACTTACCTGGCCAACTTGTTGGTGTTTTAGGAAAGCAGCGGGGAGCCTCCCACGAATCCACCTCTTACCTGGCTAGTTGAAGTGAGAATAAACTCACCTCGCATTTAGGCTAACTCACACTACATCGAATTGTTAGGTTTAAGTAACCCATAGATGTCCTAGATTTAATTGCTTGCTAACTTGATTGCAATTAATACTTAACCACAACTAATTCTTCTCATCTATCATCTCTAAGTCTAGGACACTCTTAAGATTCTCACCTTTAGAACTTCTCTCTTTCTTCCTCTTCTCGTTCCTCTCCTTCTTTAAAAAAAAAAAAAATCTGAACCATACACATTAGAATTTGCACTAGTACATGCATGGTAGGAGATCTTTTTTTCTGACCTAATTGAATCCAATCCTGAAATTGAACGGCTGATCGATGTTAAACCTAATAATCAAATGATTGAACCACCTAGACAGATGAAGGAATACTTTATTCCTTCCACCTACAATCCATCGACTTGTATCCACTAACTTGATATTCCTGCAAGCCATTATGAGATCAAATCGATCACAATCCAAATGCTCCCATCTTTCTATGAGAACATTAATGAAGATCCTTACAAGCATCTAGATGAGTTCTTAAAATCTGTTCCACGATGAAAATCCAAGATTTTCCTGATGATGCACTTAGACTGACCCTATTCTCCTTCTCACTTAAGGACAAAGCCAAGTACCGGCTTAGCACAATAGGGAGACCAATCCGAACTTAGGTTGAATTACAGCATGAATTTCTTGAGAAATTCTATCCCCTAGGTCGAACTAACACCATAAGACGAGCCATCACTGGATTTGCTCAGCTTTGAGGGAAACAAATTCATGAATCATGGAAGAGACTTAAGAAACTTCTTAAAAAATGCCCACACCATGATCTACCTAAGTGGCAAATTGTTCAAGCTTTTTATAAGGATTTAAGAGACCAATATAGACAGATGATTGATGCATCTTGTAGAAATTCATGAGCAAGAGTAAGGATGAAGCCTATGACTTGTTTGAAATCTTGAGTGAAAATTCAATTAACCATACTTCATTATCTTCCTATGAAAGATCGATCCCTCACCAAAAGCGAGCAATCTATGAGATCGAACATCCAGACTCTAGTTCTAAGACTGACTTGAACTTGATAGCTCATAAATTAAATAAAATTGATCTTTTTGTCCAAAAATTAGATCAATTCCTAGCCTTGGGACAACAATCTCCTATACAATACACACCACCTCTCAAATATCAGAAGATTTATTCTATCTGTGCTAGCCCAGCCCATCATATAAGTGAATATCCCACGACTGCACAATTTTTACCTTTCATCCAAGAACAAGTTCAAGCTACCCAATGTTACTCCAAGCCTGTTAGTGATCCATTTTCAAACACATATAACCCAGGTTGGACGAACCACCCTAATTTTTCTTGGAGACCCCAACAGACTCTGACTCAGACCCAAATTTCGCCTGAATCAAACTTCCAAAATTGGCCCCAATACCAGAACTGTCTATAATAGAGGTCAGTCTAGTCAGCTTACCCAGCAATCCTATTACAATCAGCCTTCATACCCACCTCCTCAACAGACCCCTCTAGCTGACGATAGGTTTAGCCAACTTCAACAAATGATTATGATCCAACAGCAATCCATCGCCAGACTAGAAGCACAAATAAATCAATTAGCTGAGTCTACCATGAGGAGAGAATTAAGTCAATTGCCGAGCCAACTAATACTAAATTTCAAAAACAACCCATCCACCCACCAACCACCTGGATCTAGTCATCAATCTAAGTCCCACCTAAGAATCTTCAATTTGAGAATGCCAAAGCAATTTTCGAGCTTAGAAGCCGTAGATTCTTAAGGACCCATACCAAGATCATGTGAGGTTAGTACTGATTCTAGCCAAATGTGGACTTAAAAGAAGAGGTTAGTACTGAGACTAACCACATAAAAGAATCTGAGTTTGAAACTGATACTGATGCTGGTTCTAATCTGAGTGAAAATGACAAAAAAGAAAAGAACGAATGAGTTACTCGCGATATATAAACCTAGAGTTCCTTTTTCTTCAGTACTAAAAGCCGGTTCTTCCTCTCTAGAATCATCACCTCCTCAGAATTGAAATCGCCCCTAGTCACACCTGAGTACGTATGTTTAGAATCACGTGATATCCTTCTGATACCCATTGCATCAAACTCAATTTCTAACCCAAAAACTCAATTCATGAGCATTTTAGAAGAACAAATAAGAGAAATTCTCAACAAACAAGGATCTATGAATGGGTTTGTAAATTATCTTCTTAACATTAAAAAAATGAAACTGACTAAGAATGAAGATGTGAACTACTTTCTAGAGATTGGCAATAAAATACTGAAATTTATCAATAAAGAGATCGTAGGCCATTTTTCTGAGATTGACAATCCAAAACCATTGGAATTTGTCAATCCAATATTCGATACAGTATAGGTAAGAGTCGATTGGTCTGGCTGAAGACGGTAAACTTGGCACTTTCTGGGAGGCAACGTAGCTTCTGCTTTTTAATATCTTTTATATTTTGTTTAGGTTAATCGAGTCTTGCTTAGTATTTTTTGTAGGGATTTGAAGACAATATTGGCTAAATTGGAAAAAAAATAATTTTAAAAAAATTTCTGGGTCAGATGACATCTCTCCTTTTCTTTCTCTTTTTATACACCTTTTATTTTTCCCATTGAGGATAATATCGATTAAGTTGGACAAAAAAATAATAAAAAAATTTTAAATTTTTAAGTCCTCAAGTAAATTAGCATTTAGCATTTAAGTATCTGATTACGCTTAAGAATCGAGTTAAACCAAGTAATTTTTTTTTAAAAATAAATTGATGCACAAACCAGAGAGTTTGTGCGATATTGAGGGATCAAGTACTAAGAAAAACCAATAAAGAGTTAAGTTTAGAACATAAACATTTTTTCCTTGAGCATTTCTAAATTTTCCTACCAGTATTAAAGAAGAGTTTACTTCCTATGGACTTATTTAGGATAACTATACGTTTCTTCATTAAAATAAAAAAATTTCAAGTACTTCATGATGAGTCATCAGATCTCTTTGCCCAAGCAAGCATTGAGTTTCGTGTCAAAAGATATGAAGGGCAAAGAAGCTTTGTTGTAAAGCTAGTTTTAACTCGTAATCTGTTTAATTCGAGCAAGTCCCAAGAATATTTTATACCTAGTACCCTAAAACCATCTGGTTCGGAAGTCATTGACTGAAAACTTGCTACATGAGTCAAACAGAAAGCTTAATGGGTTAAGACACTCAATAGCAATACAACGTTAAAAAAAAAAATCAATAAATGAAGAACAAAAATAACAACATACTTGCCCATATGAAAGTTAATGATTTAAAAATAAAAGTAGGGATAATTTAAAAAAAATTCAGTATTCTTAGCTTAACTCCCATATTGATTAGTATTAATATCCTAATGACATACTTTACGCTTTACTGAACATCAATGGCCCTTTTTAAAATTACCTGATAAAATTTGAAACTCTAAATTAAAAGGTACTTAACTCTAAATTTTTTCTTTACTCGAGGACAAGCAAAGTTCAAGTTGGAGGTGTGATGAGTACTAAAAATATATCAATAAAAATATTAATTTATACAATAATTTATATTTATTCCCTAAGAATTGATGCTTTTATTTATCTTTTGCAGAAAATATGATCGTCAATAAAAAGAACCCGATTTGTAGGTTAAAATGAAAAAAAATTAGAGCAAATCGGACTTAAAACAGATCCAGAATCAAGACCCAAAGGCAAACTAAAAATGGGCTCAAATTGGGCTCAAAATTAATTCAAATCGGCTCGAACCTGTCCCAATTAAACCGCTCGATGCACGATGGACCGATCGGCCAGTCCATGGAATCAAGGTCGTGGTCCACAAAAAATTTTGCGATCCACAATCGCAGTTCATGGGGCAGATGGCTGAACTTTGCGCTAATCGACGGTTGGGATTGATTTTTGCATGCGATCGAATGGTCTAGAATGCGCTATCCCATATCCAGCAGTGGTGGCCCACATAAACTGCACGATCCGACGGCTCCAAACAATCCTAAGCAAGATCGAAGGGCTATGGTTGGTTGCCGGTGGGAGAACTAAACAGAGGATTTGTTTTTGGCGCCATCCGATGATCCAGAGCCGATCTGATGCAAGATCGGACAGATGATATCAAATCCGACTTTGATAAGGCACTGGGCGGTGATTTTTGATGAGATCTGGCGTGCCCAAACACAATCCGACAGCCAGGAAGCTGTGACGCGGGTTGAACACAATTTTGACATGATTTGGCACTCCATTTTTCACCAAAATTTGATAAAAAATCCATCTATAAAAAGGGAATCCAGGAATAGTAGAAAGAGGCAAAAAAAATAGTAGAAAAAAATAAAAAAAATAGAAAAAAATAAAAAAGATATAAGAATCCAAAAAGGAGGAGAGAAGCCAGTTCGCTCCATGGAGTACGAAGAAAGAAGAGGTCGTCAACCATCTTCCCAACGAGACTGCACCAATCAACTTCAGATCGTTGTTACAGTTTTATTTTATTATTTTTTTAAAACTTTTTATAATTGAATTTTAATTTTAATTAATGCAAAATTTATTTTATTGTATTTTTAAATTTTTGCTCTTTATTTTTATTGTAAGTAGATGCTAAGATCTAAATAGTAAATCTTAATACCAAATTATTTTCATGCTCTTTAAATTTCTGCTCTTTATTTTTATTACAAGAAGCTAAGATCTAGATAGTAAATCTTAGTACCAAATTTATTTTTCGCACTTTTAATTTTTGATTTTCAATTTAAATTACTTTCTCAAAATCTTTCTTTTCTTTTTTATAAAAATCAAAGTTATCAAATCAAAATACTGCCTTCTCAGTAGATTCGACCCGACTCATTACTTTCTATGTATTTTTAATTTTTAAAAAAATCAGAATTAATTTGATAATCATAGTGTCCTAACGATAATATCGCAAGCTATCATAAATGTTCCATATAATATCCATTCAACAATTTCCAGCATGAAGTTGTCTTTCTCAACCTTCTCATCTATCAACAAATCCCATGCAACAGCTTGTGATGCATTTTGCTCGATCTATATTTATAGAATTTAAGCTCCTTATCCTTTCAAAATTAGGAGATTAACATCAAGAAAGATAAAATGTCAAAAAATCTGAACCATAATTTAGCACAACATCCCTAGACAATCCCAAAAGTTATGAAAGCAAGGACAACTTTACTTGCAGAGGAGAATTAGGGCCCCAACAATCCTAACAATGGTAGACAAAAAAAACAAAACAAAACAAAAAAAACACAACGATAATAATGGATAAGTAACCAGAGGGGTTCCTTTTGTGACATGAAACCAAACTGCTACTATTACTAAATGCTCTATTTGTTTTCAAGTGGTTTAATATTGCTTAACCAAATTTCTGGTCTACTCAACAAAGCACAGAGATGGAGAAGAAATAATTCATTGATCAATTAGTATACCTAGTCAAGGTTTTAAGCCCCCATGGGATTGGGGGTATCCTAGCTATCCCATCCCATCCCTGTGAGAAAACAAGACCATGATGAGGTCAGGACTCTAAAGCCCATCCATACAGGGAGAAGAAGAAAAAAGAAAAAAAGAAAAAAAGAAAGAAAAGATGAAGAAAAAGTAAAAGTAAAAGAAAAGACAGAAAAAGAAAAAGAAAAGAAAGAGAGAAGAAAAGAAAAAAAAAAAGAAGAGAGGAAAGAGAAAGAAGAAAAGGAAAAAAAATATAAGTAGGGATACAAGCAAAGGCACAATCAAGCTGAGCTAAGTCGAGTAGCTAGAAGCTCAAGCTCGATTCGATTCAAAATAATTAATATCGAAACTCGACTCAAGATCAAACGAGTCTTAATATCCTAAGCTTGAGCTCAGCTTAATGAAAAAGGACAATACTCGAGATCTACTCAACTCAACTCAAATATCAACCAAGTCATACTCGAGCTCGAGTTCAAGCTCAAATTCCAGCGATAACCTACTAATAATATACATATATATATTATAAATAAAAATAATATGATTAAAAATATATATAAACTTGAATAGACTCGTGAGCTTTCCAGCAAAGTATCTTGCTACTCGATCTCAACTCGAAAAACTATTTGAACTACTCAAGTATTAGATGTATGCCCTAGAAGCCAATATGACAGACATATTGTCATAGTTCTAGAATGCATATTTGTACTTAAACTATTGATTCATCAATAATATGGGTTTTTTCTATCCATTCTTATTTTGTGTTCGAGAATCGTCTTAAGAATTAATAACTTAAAGATACATATTCTCAAGAGTTAAGACTTAGAGACATGTACGATTAATTCTTAAATTATTCTCGATCGATGGATCATCACAAAGATGGTGACTGATCCGATTAGATCGGCACACGAATCGCTTCCTTCGAGGTAGACGAATCTCTAATCTATAGTGTAGAGACACTGAGCGAGAGTGTGGGTAGTTGTTAGAGAACGATACTGAGCGTAACCAAACAAGAGATCATATGGATGTCTACTCACTCGTCAGTGATCTTCTCGATGCTGCAGTGATGTGAGTAGTTCTTTGAGTTGCCATGCCTCGGCTACTCACAATGAGATTGCTGTAGTTTCACTGCACAAAAATATGATCTCCTAACTATTTGGATCCTTGTAGTGTATATTGACTACAATAAGTTCATTGTAGAGTAGGATGCACACCTAGATGGAATCTATTGATTTTAGTAGATAAATAGTCCTATGAGATTTGAGAAACTGAGTCCTTAAGTCTGTGACCACAGCAAGATGATTGATGAAAAAAAGAATTTCTATCAGTATCACGATTTAGACGAGCTAATCAAATCTTTCATATGACGGATGTTGAGGTTTGACGAGTTTTCATAACCTCCATCTTGTCGAAACTCACGATAGAGGAACTGAATCACACGGTCACTACACCTAAAGGTTATAATTATTCTATTCTGTAGGGTTGCCACCACATGCTATTAGGCATCACTAGTAGATTATGAGAACTCACTAGGATCATTCTGAATCGATGATCCTTGATGGATGAGAGTTGAAAATGTTCCAACCCATTGAAAGATGTTTCGATGATACTATGATAGAGATCATGGTATGTCTCACTATTAGACAGAACAGAACCTATAAGATCACACAAAAAAGATTTGATTAGATCAAACGGTTGGATCATGATCAAATTATCAATATGATTGATGATTTGAATCAATATATAAAAGTTACAAGCATAGAATCAGCTAACAGTTAGCAAGGAGGATCTAATTACAATTGTTGTAATCTAATTTGATGAGATCAAATTGAAGATCAAGTCTTAAATAATTAAATCAGATTTTATTTATTTGGGCTTGACTTATTTGAGTCTAATTGGGCATCTGGATTTCATATTTGAGTCTTAATTAAATTAGGATTAAGTTTGGAATGAATTAGGCTCGAATCGGATTCGAATTGGATTCGAATTAAATCCGGATTGAGCCAAAGTAGATAAAGATGCAAGAATCTCAGGTTTATTGGGACTCTCTCTCCTCTCTCACGATAGAAAGGAGGGGGATTCTTGGGACTCTCTCTCCTCTCACGATAGAAAAGAGGGGCACGCATCCCCATATGGGGGATGCGCCCCCCCTTTCTTTTGCATCGCACTTGAGAGAAAAAATAGGAGAGGGGCACAAATCCAAAGTTGTTGCCCCCTCCCTAGTGTTCTCTATCTCTTTATCTGATGGGATCAAATTAGTTCACGATTGAATTTGAATTCTTATCAAATAAAAGTTCAAATTCAATTGAACTCTATCTCAATCCCTGGGCCACCATCTATAAAAGGAGGGATCCCCTTGGACGTGTAAATAGATCAGATCAGTGAATCCATCTGTGCCTCCACCTCTTCCATTATCCCTTATTTCACACGCCCTAACCCCCTTGGTCGGCCATAGCGAGAGAGATCAGAAAGAGAGAAAAAGGAAGTTCTCCATCGCCTCTGCTCTTCCTCCGATCCTGCGCGAAAGGTGTTCGCACATAGATTCATGCTCAAATCTCTTCTACGACGGTCGAAGGAGATCAGATCCAAACCAAAAAAGTAGAGATCTGAAAAAGAACTAGCACCTCAGTGATCTCTAGTGCTTCCAATCTACTTCAACCCCGTGTGGATACCTGCAGAGGTCGGACACATGCAGTTTCAACAGAACCTGCAGACATCCTCAGATCCAGATCTAAAGGAGTTTTAGCGATTCAGTTAGGTGATATGATCACCCCATTATATTTTGTTATAAAATCAGATGCATGCTCGTTTTATTTTCATCATATGAACTAGATCCGTAGATGTAAGATTAGATCTATGCATGCGTAGATTAAAGCAGTTTTAATTTGATCTTTCACTGCATTTTCGAAATTGTTTTGAAAAATCTATATGCATGACACCCCGAAACCCAATAGTAATATCAGAGCCATGGATTTATATGCATGAAAATAAGATGAGATCTGATTTCTAATCAGATCTGAATTCATATGATTAGATTTGAATTGATATGATTAGATCTGAATTGATATGATTAGATTTGAAATAAATATATTTTTGAAAAATATTTTCATATTTAGATCTGATTTTATTCATGTATAAGATATATGAATATTAGTTTAGATTTGAAAAATATTTATTAGTTCGACATCGATATGCTATAAAGTTGTCCTGGCATAAGATTTACCCCTTATGTTGCAAAGATTATCCTATATTGATATTGAATGATTTTAGATCTAATCTTTAATCATATATGAGATATATGAATGATTGCTTAGATCTGAAGATTACTTTCAAAATCATAATATGTTAATTCATGCAAATAATTTAGATCTGAAATTTAGAATTTAGATCTAAAATTTATATTTATGCATTAGTCGTTGGATATGGATAAATCATATTAGGTCTAGTAATTTGATTGCACTTAGAGTTTTCGATTTGAACATAATGGAACCCAATCGAGATGAGCGATTGATCAAACCGAGTCAAGAGTTGATTTGAATTAGATCATGAGTGCTCAGGATCAAACCAATAGTTATAGTTGGTCAAGTCGATTGACATCCATATGTTAAATCGATTGATCCAAAAGACCTGATTCGGCTTAGTGACTCGAGCCTAAATCATCTAAGCTAACCTATTTAAAACAAATTGATCAATTGGTGTCTAAAGCAAGTGTTTGAAAGGTGATTATTTAATTAGGACCCTTGATTCTTCAAGGAGGATGCCTCCCACCAATCTCTACTTATCTGATCAATTTAAAAGATTGTGTCTTGAATAAGATTGCTCGATAGTTTAGTTTAGCCTATGTCAATTAGACCGATCATTATGATGACTAATTAGATAAGATCTGAATCAAAATCTCCTCGCACATATTAAATCTAACGGTCTTCCATCGTTGCAGATGTGCGGACGTGCTACTGGTGTTGATTGTTCTCGATTGGTCATAATGGTTTAGTTGTACCAGCAACATGCAACCACTCTATTAGCAAAGGATTGCTGCGGGTGATGATAGAGTTAGGCCCGATATCTGTCAGGTGAGGAATCCAATAATGACTTCACTCCTGCATCGAACGATGGGTCTGACTTAACTAAGAAGTATGGCCAATATATGTCATGACAGAGACCAAATCACTGCGATATTGTTGATCCTATGATTGATTTTGATGATTACAAAATATTGAGTGATTAAGATTCTAATCATGTGTTCATGAGTGAATATAAGATTTTCTAGGTGCTTAAAACGAAGAGATTACTTGTAGAAGAAATCCTCTCAAAAAATGATGATTAATGATCAAATGAGACTCAAACAAAAAATTTTTGGAAGCCTAAATGCTATGAAAGACCTTAGAAATCAGGTGGAAGAAGTTCTCAAAGATTGAAGTCAAAAAGCCACTTAAACAAAAAAATATGCAAAAATTTTTAGTTTGCTGTCATCCGAGTCGATCTGAATTTTATCCAAGTCGACTCAAGTTGAAAAATAGAAGAAAAGAGGATTTTGGCACATTAGAGTTTCAGCCGCTACGCACTCGAGTCGACTCAAGTGTTATTCGAGTCGACGCAAAGGGAAAAGGGCAGAAAATTCGAGTGAACTCACAGAAATTCGAGCGGACCTTCGAGTCGACTTGAATATCCAAGCTGCAGTTCTCAGAAAAAGATAGAAAGCCAAATTTTTGAGAAAAAAGCTCGAGCGGACTCGAATCCTATCCAAGTCAACTCGAATCCTATCCGAGTCGACTCGAAGTCTAACGGCTAATTCTGCAAAATTTCAAAAGTACGCAGAATTGTTTCTAATGGCTAGTTTTTGCTTCCTAACAGCTAGAAACGACTAGTTTGGCTTCTAAAAAGGATTTAAAAAGATTTTTGAAGAGCCAAGAGAAGAGAATTAAAAAGGAGAATACATCAGTCTATGAGAGGACTATTGAATATCCTTGAGAAAGAAAAGAGAAGAATTAAGTACAGAAGTTTGTGTACTTTCAAGAGAAATCTTCTCCAACTTCTACATCCTCTCAAGTTTCAAACAAGAAAAATTCAAACCTCAATCAAGCAAACAATCAGCAACTTCTCTAAGCTTAAAGAGTTTATTTTTCTATTTTTATTTATACTGAAATTCTATCTTCTTGTATTTTTATTTTTTTTATAAATTTTTTTGAGAGAAAAACTTGAAGTAAAAGCCCATCCAAGCTCGAAATTAGACATTGTAGATTTTGATTGGTGAGCCCGTAAAACCAACTGAATTAATTGTGAGTCCAAAAAATAATCGGTGTAAAATTTTAATTGATGATCCCAAAAAACCAACTGGATTTATTTGTGAGCCCAAATAAAACAAACACATTGTAATCTAGGGGATTATAGTGAAATTCTCAAGAAGAACTTGGGGAGTAGACATAAATGCGAGATTGTACCGAACCACTATAAATTTGTTGTGTTTGTGTTGTACTTTGTTTTATTCATTTTATTTGCTTTACTTACTTTACACTAGTTTAATTCTTACATAGCTTCATATAATTTTTAA
This sequence comes from Elaeis guineensis, assembly GCF_000442705.2. Lineage (NCBI taxonomy): Eukaryota > Viridiplantae > Streptophyta > Magnoliopsida > Arecales > Arecaceae > Elaeis > Elaeis guineensis. The sequence goes on from NC_026003.2 coordinate 51,920,947, forward strand.
TTCCGCTATTGTATATATCATACACAATACAATCACTGAAATTAATCTCATTAGAAGCACATATTTGCTTAAAATTTAATTTAGCTAAAATTTTTAAAAAACCCAATTAATCTCTCTTTGGTTGCTACATTTTTGGGCAACAAGCGGTATCAGAGCAGGTACTATGTTATTTGTTGTTGATCTAACGATCCAGAGTTAAAGATTATGGCAACCCAAATGAAATTCTTGTTTAATGAAGGATATTCTATAGATAGACCCCCACTATTTAATGGATCAAATTATATCTATTGAAAAGCTAGGAAAAAAATTTTCAAACAAGCACGCGATTATAATTTATGAATAATTATAGTCAATGGCCCACACGCACCCAATGCATTAATTGAGCATGATAAAGAAAAGATCCAACTAAATGCAAAGGCAATGAATTTACTTTATTGTTCATTAGACATCAATGTATTTAATGCAATTTCTTCATATATTTTAGCTAAACAAGTATGGAAGAAATTGAAAAGAACTTATAAGGAAGCAAATCAAAAAGAAGAATCAAACACCCAAAAAGAAAAAGAAACTCACCCCAACTTATGCCTCATGGCTCATTAGAATGGAAATAAAAAGAAACAAAAGAAAAAAGAAAGAATTGATTAAGGAGCAAGGCATAAAAAAGGAAAATGAGAAAGAAGAAGAAGGTATCTCCAATCTTTGCCTCATGGCTCATGACAATGAGGTAAATCTTCAAACTTCTTCCGACTTTACATTTGATGAATTATATGAAGCCTTCAATGATCTAATGAATGGATATAAAAAGTTAAGACTGAAAAATAAGGAGCTTAAAAGTTTAAATATATCTTTATCTGAAGACAAGAATAAGATTTTGATGGAAAAGATAATCTTTTGAAAGAAAAAAAAAAGATGAAGAAAAAGAAACTCTTTTAAAATCTGAAAAATCTCTAATGAACGAAAATACCAAATTTAGAAAAGAGATTGAAATATTGAAGCTAATTGCTGAAAAGTTCACATTTAGTTATGAAAAGCTTCAACTAATGTTGAAAAGCCAAAAATCTATTTTTCACAAAGCTAAAATTGGTTTGAATTCTTTAAGAAAATAGAAAATAATCAAAAATATATTTTCAAAAGCTCATGAAATTTTAAAATGGAACAAAGTAGGCCATTAAATTTTAGAATGTAATTTTAAAAGAATTGACCATACTTTGGTTAAACAAATTTGAGTTCCAAAAAGAACCATGTGCTCTAACCTCAATGGAACCAAGATGGCTTGGGTACCAAAAATTATAAAATAATTTTGCAAGTACGCCAAGCATCCAATAGAATGAAAAGAAAAAAATCTTCAAGCATGGATGCTTTGGAATGAAAAAGGATAGATAATGATGTTTGGTAAATGTTAAACTTTTCACACATCATGCCTTCAATATATATACTAAATTCGTTTAGAGTAAATGATTGATTTTGATTATATATCTATGCTCATAATGATCATACTGATGACTTGAATGATTTGACAGCTTGGATATATTGATTGTACTTGAATTTTAAAATTAATATACTTCAAGCATATATCTTATTTTTAAATTTAGTATGTTCTCTTAACTTCCCATATCACATAGTTAATTGAGAAATTTGAGTTAAAATGAGCTTGATTGTATGTGAAATAATTAATCCATGATGCTATCATAAGTCATATAATTAGTGAAACATTTCAAGAATTGTATAACCTAAGAACCTCAAGATAAGTCATCTATTCATAAAAGATCATCATATGCTTGATGTTGTTAATTTGCAATGCATCTTAGCTTGATCTTTAAGGCTTTGAAAATCTCTTAGTTGAACCTAACTCTTTGAGCCATTATCTAGATCTCCTTTGATTTGATCTTACTTGATTTGATCTTGTCCAATTTGATTAGTTCTTAATCTCCCAAATTGATTCAAATATCATTCTTGATCATCGAATTGATTTACTATTGGTTCCAGTACAATTTGACTATATTTTCTTTGAATCAAAACTTCTTAAACTGTTTTCTGCATTAAGGAGTCGACTCTTTAGACTAGAGGAGTCGACTTACGGTTTCAAGAAGAAAAATATTCTTTGAGGAGCCGACCCCTAGTTTTACTGGAGTCCACCCCTCATCAGGGGTCGGCTCAAGTTTAACAGGAGTCGACCCCTATGTTTGAGATGGATTTCTCAAGTGAAAATATCCCAAGGCTCTATCATTCTATTTCTAATTTTCTCGAGCCGTAATTCCTTTCAAACTCCTCTTCCATCAAAATTGGACTTTTCTTTTCATTTCCACCCTATCCTTATGGTCTTTGTTCTCCAATGGCACCTTGAAAGTAATTGGCACAGAGAAAGTCCTGTGCAGAAATTTAAAAATTTAGGACTTTTCCAAATCATTCTCCCATGCAAGAAAGGACCAAGCATCAAAATAATCTTTAAGTTTCTAGAGCAAGAAAGAATTTTAATTGGATAAAAAAATTAAAGACTGGGCTAAGAAATTGTGTTCTTTTGACCTATCCAGACTCAGTTCAAGAATTCTTTGAAAACATAAAGCTCGAGATTAAAATTTAGACTCAAAAGTTTGAAGTGTCTATATTGTGTTGGATAATATAAGATTAGCTCGGACACTAAAGATATTTACTGATTGGTTGAAAAATTATCTGCTCCTTGAATTTGCTCATCTATCCTAGATCAGTGAGAGAATTGTATGGTTGCATAAAAGTGAGAGTTGAAAGTCTAATTTTCAAAATAAAAGGCATGCAGATTGAGATGGAGATTGATAATGTTGAATACACGCTAGAAGCACCTTAAATTGTCTCAAGCAGTGATATATTTGAAATTTATGTTGGTTTGCGATGATGTCGAGAGTATTGAGGATATCAGTGCCAATTAGCTGAGTGTAGAAATGCGACTACTATGACCAACAGGATTTTCTTCATATTAGTCATGCATCATATTCTCCAGAAGATTTCACTTTGCATACCAGCACTCATGCTATAATAGATGTCAGGATTGAGGATCCAGTAGTTAGAAAAAAAAAAAAGCTCCACCTCCATAGATCAATCATTTAGATAGCTCAAATCGATTATTTGGTATATTGGATGAGAATGTATTTATCGATAGGATTTCCATCAAAATCATTCCTTCTGCTTGTGCAAAGATTCAAAGGTATACTCATAGGCACAGCAGGTAAGATGAGATCTGATGGAGACATAATCATTGGTCAGAAAGGAGTCAATGTGATTGATTCAGACTATCACTTTAGTGAGTATGTGCGTGATTGAGGCTAGTTATTTAGAGATACTAGACCATCCTCTCCATCTAGTCAACCTGGACTTGCTTCTTAAAGCTATACCAACCTACTCTCACTTAAGATGTTAGGATTTATTTCTTAGAACTTTAGTCACCCTAGCAATCCATTTTTGGAATCCTTAAGATATAACTCTCATATATCATGTTTGTTTTTTATGTTTAAAATAATAAAAATTTAAATCACTTTTGTAATTATGTTTTAGCAAATCAATGAAAATATAACTTTTTATTAAACTTAATGTGTTTGATGTGTCTACTTATTTAATGATTATCCTTGTTTGCTTAATTAAATATTTGCCTTGTTTATAAAATTAAGAGGGAGAAATATATATAAGCTAATATTAAATTTAAATGAATACTTAATCAAATTGAACAAAAGTGCATGATTTGAAAAAAAAAAGGAAGAACCAAGATAAATGAATCTTATGCATTAAATATTAAACTGAGGGAGAATTAAATAAATTAAGCCTTCGAGCACTAATTATAAAAAATAGAAGGAGAAAACATTATTTGAGAAATCATCTTGAAAACTTAATAGAATAAATCATTATTAATCTTAGAATAAAAATTATTGATAAATATGTAAACCTTGCTTGTTGTGATCAATTTAATGTATTTTGGAGAAAAAAAATTGATGAACTTGTGTATTTTGTTTATTTTGATATACTTAAGCATATATGTACTTTTATCCATTTCACATAATTTGATTATCATCTCTATTAATTTGCTCGGATTTGATTGTTATCAAGAAATGAATTTGATTTTTGAACTTAACAAGAGAAATCATTTTTGATTTATTTTAGAAAATTATTTTTATTTCTAAAAGAAAATTTATTGATGAACATTTATACTTTGATTTGTGCCATCATATGCTTTTGATCATTTAACTTGTTCATTCATATTTGTGCTATCATGTGCTATTACGGCTTGATCCTATCTTTATTTCTAATAATCAATCAGTATCAAGCTAAATTTAAATCATATTCTTATGCTTTATCATGATTGATCATTTTTTTTTAAATTTAAAAACTTACTCTTCTCTAATCATTAAATAGTTTCAAAGTTTCATGAAAGTCAAAATTGATTTGAAATTCAGTTCAAGGGATATCAATTTTTACTTTGAGAGAGTTATTATTGGTATCAAATAGTTTATTCTTGCTTTGAATTTTATTAAATTATCTTTTGGCAAAAGGAGAAGATTGTGTTTGTCTCAAATTTGATTTTGTATAGCTGATATGATATCATTTGAGACAAATTCAAAAAAAAATTATATCTTTTCTGAACTTAATTGAGTGATATTTCTTAAGAAAGAAAGATCTTAATTTAAACAAAAATCTTTCTATAATTTATCCTGTATGATCTATTGATATCAATTTAAAATAATTTATCCAAATAATTTGAACTGAATTTAATTGATTCATCTTTTTCATCACAAGCTAAATCGATTGACATCTTAATTTTTCAGAATTGGTATTGGACAACTTGTTATTGCCTTGAACTCTATCTATTTATCATTTAGCAAAATGAAAAGGATGCTTTGTCTCAAATTTATTTTGTATTGTCCTATCTTTGACATTATTTTCTTGAGACAATTCCAAAAATTAATATCTTTATGCATCAAATTAAATATATCTTACGATTTGCTTTGGATGATCTATTCAAAATCCTTAGCATTGAAAAAGTTCTATCTCTCGGATCTCTAAAGCTCAAAGCATTTGTCCAACTGCATTTATGAAAATATTTTTGCATTCTTACTTTTGAGAACGAAGAGAAATACCATCAAGTTTATATTGCTCAAAACTTAATTGACACATTTTCTAAAACTAGCCAAACTTGAATTAAATTTGATACATATTTTTGACTCATTTAAAAAGGAGGGAAAAGTTTCTAAATCTACATTGTTTTGAATAGAGAAAAGTTAAATTTGAAAGGAAGAGAACTCAAGCCAAATTTGAATGTCTGTATATTTGATTATGATGATTCATCTTGAATCTTTTCCTTGAACTTTTTGATGCTGTCAAAAAGAGAAAGAGATATTGTGTGGAGTATATGCTTATTAAGTTTATGTTTGAATTAATTACATGCTTCATATTTAAATTGAATATATGGGAGAAAAATATGCTTAAGATGCAAAATGCTCATCTACTTACTTAAAATGTTTAAATAAAATGAGTATGTTTGGATATGTGCCATCTTGAATATGAGTATTGAATTTTGGTGACAAAACTTATAATGAAAATTCTTTGATAAATCTTATTGAAACATTCATGAAGTATGTTCCTGTAAGTGCTTACTTATTCACTTTATGATTCATATTCATATTGATAAATTAGTTGAAATACATTATGCTTTATTATGCATATACTCAAAATTTTATCATCATCAAAAAAGGAAAGATTGCTGACCTCATCATTGATTTTGATGATTACAAAATGTTGAGTGATTATAATACTAATCATGTGTTCGTAAGTGAATGTAAGATTTTCTAGATGCTTAAAATGAAGAGATTATTTGTAGAAAAAATTCTCTCAAAAGAATGATGATTAATGATCAAATGAGACTCAAACAAGAAGTTTCTAGAAGCCTAAATGCTATGAAAGACCTTAGAAATCAAGGTGGAACTTCTAAAGGATTGAAGTCAAAAAACTATTCAAACAGAAAAATATGCACAAATTTTTTTAGTTGGCTGTCATCCGAGTCGACTCAAGTTTTATTTGAGTCGACTGGAGTTGAAAAATAGAACAAAAGAGGATTTTGGCACAATAAAATTTCTACCGACATGCACTCAAGTCGACTCGAGTGTCATCCGAATCGACTCAAAGAAAAAAAGACAGAAAATTCAAGCGAACTCATAAAAATTCGAGCGAACCTTCGAGTCGACTCGAATGTTCAAGCTGAAGTCCTCAGAAAAAGACAGAAAGCCAAATTTTTGAAAAAAAAGCTCGAACAAACTTGCAGACAACTCGAGTCAACTCGAATCTTATCCGAATCGACTCAAAGTCTATTGGCTAATTCTGCAAAATTTCAAAAGTATGCAGAATTATTTCTAACAGCTAGTTTTTGCTTTCTAACAACTAGAAACGGCTAGTTTGGCTTCTAAAAAAAATTTAAAAGCTTTCAAACTTAATGAAGAGCCAAGAGAAGAGAATTAAACAAGAGAATACATCAGTTTATGAGAGGACTATTGAATATCCTTGAGAGAAAGAAAAGAGAGGAATTAAGTGTAGAAGTTTGAGTGTACTTTCAAGAGAAATCTTCTCAAACTTTTTCTACATCCTCTCAGGCTTCAAACAAGAGAAGTTCAAACCTTAATCAAGCAAACAATCAGCAACTTTTCCGAGCTTAAAGAGTTTATTTTTTTGTTTTTATTTATGCTGAAATTCTATCTTCTTATATTTTTGTTTTTTTTAGTTCTTTTGGGAGAAAAAACTTGGGGAAAAAGCCCATCCAAGTCTGAACTTGAAAATTGTAAATTTTGATTAATGAGTCCGTAAAACCAACTGGATTAATTGTGAGCTCAGAAAATAATCAATGTAAGATTTAGATTGATGATCCCAAAAAACCAACTGAATTTGTTTGTGAGCCCAGATAAAACAAACGCACTATAATTTGGAGGACTATGGTGGAATTCCCAAGAAGAGCTTAGGGAGTAGACGTAGGTGCGGGGTTGCACCGAACCACTATAAAGTTGTGTTTGTATTGTGTCTTGTTTTGTTTATTTTACTTGCTTTACACTAGTTTAACTCTTACATGGCTTCACTTAATTTTTAATTTCACTATTGCATATATCATACACAACACAATCATTAAAATTAATCTCATTAGAAGCACATATTTGCTTAAAATTTAATTTAGCTAAAATTTTTAAAGAACTCAATTCACCCCCTTTTGGGATGCTACATTTCTAGGCAACAGACATCCTTTGAGAAGTATTGGACAAAAATTGTCCACTCATCGATATGCATGTTACCAATATCTGTCAAGTAAGATGCACGTACATCAATGGGACCACAGTATCCACTAGAAATCATTGTCGTGTTAGGATTTTTGTTTCTCCATCCGAAGAGTGTAAGAGATCCGAAAAAATAGTGGGAGCCTGTTTGATTCTTAAAGCCCCTAGAACAAATATAAAATTAAATACAAATGTCTAACTAGAATCTCTACTCTCGTAGTTTAACCATGTTAGCTCCAAACCCTTTAGCCCGTATCCTAGAGTCCAACCGTCTGACCCGAACCAACTTCAAGGACTGGCTGAGAAACCTTAAGATAGTCTTGATTTCGAAAAAGATAGGATATATACCGACCCAGGACCTCTTTGCCAACCCATCCTAGTGTTGAACAGAGGGCAGCACAAAAAAAATGAGTAGATGATGACAATCGAATCAAGTGCTATATACTAACTTCAATGACAAATGAGTTGCAGAGCCAGCATGAGCACATGCTAACTGCCAGGCTATGATCACTCATCTACAAGAGTTGTACAGTGAGTAGAGCCGCACTATGCATTTTGAAGTGTCGAAGAGACTCTTCAACTCCAAGATGCACAAGGGACAATCGGTCCACGATCACTGTTTGACTATGATCAAAAACCTAAAGCTTGAGAAGCTCAGCCTAACAATGCAAAAGGAATTGCGAGTGGATCTGATCCTCCAATCCCTTATTAATTGATATGGCCAATTTATAGTAAATTACCATATGAACAAGTTGGACTGCACCTTACCCGAATTTGTGTTGGTTACTGTAGAGGCGACTTTGAAGAGTTCAAAGGGCTTCGTTCTTGCTGTAGAGTAAGCATCTTTCTTTGAAGTGTTCTTTTTCGATCTTTCTCTGTACCTATACCTGGAGTAAGCATCTTTGAACCGAAGAGGAATTGTCCGCTATACCTAGAGAGCCTAAAAACCAAAAAGGATGACACACCTTCAGAAGATATGCTCGTTGTTGAATCTAACCTAATGGTTTCCTCTACGTCTAGTTGGGTATCAAACTCTGATTCAAATGCTCATATATATACTTCTATACAGGGTCTAATAGACAATAGAGGGTTGAGGCATGGTGAGATGATCCCTTAAATCGACAATAGAGCAAGGATTGCTGCTAAAGCCATTGAAACCTATCCTTTTCGATTACTGTCAGGCTTTAGATTAGTATTAAAAGACTATTATTATGTACCTATAGTTAGTCGGAACTTAATTTTTGTATCTGTACAGGCACAGAAATATTTTGTATTCAATTTTAATAAAGATTTTTATTCAATTTATTTGCGAAATAAATTCATTGCACATGGTCTTTTGATTAACAGTCTTTATAGACACATATTGATGCGTGTGTAAATGTAAACGAACAATTAGTGAGTGCCGTAGGTCATAAATGATCTAGAGATGATGTTAACCACAAATATATGTGGCACCTTAGACTTGACCATATTGGAGAGGACAGGATAAACAAACTAAAAAATGATGGTATCTTTGACTCATTGAATTCTGAGTCGTATCCAGTTTGTAAATCCTGCCTTTAAGAAAAAATGACTAAGTTATCTTTTGTAGGATATGGAGAAAGGGCCACTGAGATACTTGCTCTAGTATACACTGACGTGTGGCCCATTTGATGTGCAGGTCAGAAATGGTTACCACTACTTCATTACCTTTACTGATGACTTCTCACGATATGGATATCTGTTTCTTATGTGATACAAGTTTGAAGCCTTTGAAAGTTCAAGGAATTCAGAAATGAAGTAAAAAAAACAAACAAAAAAATCCCTTAAGATTCTTCGATCAAATCGATGAGGAAAATATCTTAGTGGGGAATTTCTGAGTTATCTCAAGAAAAACAGTATAATCTCGCAATAAACTCCTAATACGCCTCAACTCAACGAGATATCCGAAAAGAAAAATAAAATCCTATTAGATATGGTCCGATCCATGATGAGCTTTACTGACTTACCTCTGTATCTTTGGAAACATGCCCTACTAACCGTAATTTATTTATTGAATAAGATTCCCTCTAAATACGTTCTTACTATACCGTATGAGATATGACATGATAAAAAATCGAATCTTGATCACCTCAAAATTTGCAGATGTCAGGCTAGATTTATAAAAGCTCGCTTCATAGGGTATCCTAAGGAATCAAAGAATACTACTTTTACTTTTCAAGCAATCACAATATGATGGAGTCGACACGCCACATTCCTTGAAAAATAGTTTACTTAAGATGGTGGCAATGGGAGGTTGATTGAGCTCGAAGAAAAAATCTCTGAAGAGCAACGAGCTGTAAAACCTGATGAACCCATTAAAACTAAGCTAGTAGTAGTTGTTCCTCTACCTTGTAGATCTATTAGGGTCTCCCGTCCTCCTGAAAGGTACTTGGATATGCTTACAAAGGATGTGGAGGAAATGTTTCTTATAAAAGATAAGAGTCTTGGAAATGATCCTAAAATCTTATGATGAGAGTTGAGACGATGTCTGACATCAACTCCGAGAAATAGTTGAATGCTATGAAGCAAAGATTGCTGTACCGGTATCGTACCGTACCAACATGGTACATTCTAGCATACCGATTCGGTACCAGTACAATTTTTTTGGTTTTGTTTCTTTTTTTTGAGTTTTCAAATTAATATTATGATTATCATCCCAAAATTATATTATATTACATATTTATTTACCTATTTGGATTCAATTTTGAATTCAGTACCGATATAGAAAACCTTGATCCAATACATATTTATATTATATATTACAACTTTTATCATTTTAAAATTAAAATATATATATATATATAAATATGCATTAAAATGTATCTAAACTTTTAAAGTACAAAGCACAAAGAATAATATACTAATCTCGATATCTGCTCTGCATCTAATATCTCGTCGAGTGTTTGTGACGCTCGTAGATATCTAGATCACCGGCATAGTCTGAAAGAACATCAATCCATCCCCCTAATCAAGTAGCACTGTACTTCTGAATTCATCTCATAAGGATGCATCCTCTCTGGATTACAAGACATCTCAGATCTCTCTCAAACTCTTGACTCTGAGAGGTATTCTCGGGATGATGGTATGGCTATGGAGGAGTCTATCCAAATATGCCGGTAGCAAAATTTGATCCGTAAGATGCTCCGAACTGCATAAGATAATAACCACTAGAAGACTATCTCGAATGCACCATATCCATATGGATCATAAGGTGGCTGTAGGTAATAGAATCTATAATGCGAGAATGATCCAGATACATCCGTGGATCCTACTCCACGTGCAACATCGTCTGTAGCTACATTGTGTGCTGGACGACCTCTAGAAATCCATCGTCTATATGAAATCGACTCCCCGCGGTCTTTACCAACTCGTCCACTGATCCCTATCTTGTGTGGTATGTGTAAAATGGGACACCGATGAATCAAATACCATCCTGCGGCTATCTCATAAATAGTGGTCTCATGTCCTCCAATCCCTCCCTAGTCATCAGATCCATGACTACTAGTACCATCATCACTCTCCCTGATCTCCAAATCCAAGCCAAGTGGCTCTTGCACTCTCGAGAGTGGTACACGTGCAACTCTTTCCTTTTCCTCTTATGCCCCTCTATGACTAAGTTTTTTATGCTTAGAAGGATGGATGTCTTGTTGCTGACCGACCTCGTCTAAACATTTCTCGCTCAAACATCTGCGAGAATGTCTCGAACATCATGTGATGAATGACCCCCCTATGACCCCTCAAGCTGTGGCTGATCAGCTGGAACCTTACATAGAATATTTCTTTCTGTCTATTGCCCTGGATCCATCCTGATCTCCCTAGCTACCACACTAGCTAGTCGTGGAGGAGATCTCGACTCATCATGCTCTTGCTCCTGCTACTGCCCTGCAAGCCATCCGATCATGGGATCGTCGTCCTCATCATCATAATCACCTAATGTCGGATCTGCATACTTCAGGTGCATCTCCTCTTGGATATATTTTAGCCTCAATCTCAAATTATAGTGAACATATACAAGATCGTTGAGGCACTTCTGTATCCGACAATTTCTTTATTTGCTGTATATAAGGACGAAAGTCGACCAATTGCGCTCACAACCACTAGAGGAAACCGTCTAAAAAAAAATACGGATTGCCACAGCTTTCAAATTATCTACGGACTGTCCAAAATAAATCCACCATTCAGCTGCAAAAATATTACACAAAATTACATATCAGATTTTATGACGTCTTTAGGCATCTAACGTCAACAAAGTCTTCTCATTATTGATATGTAATTTACCTGAATTCATCTTTCTTTTGCTTATGACAGTCGATGCGACTCCAAAGCTATCCGTCCCCTATTAAATTGTTTCGTCTGTGAAAAATATATTTCTTAAATTAACAAATATGTTATTGATTATGGACCAAATTCAACTAAGCTAACATACCTCTTGTAGGCACATAAATGCAGTTTTCGGATCGAACACTATCTTATATATCACATTATGGAGAGCAATGAGAAGCTCGCTATCCATATCTATCCCAGGTGTGGTATAGTGGAACCTCGAATTCAAATAATAAGCTACAGATAAATCCACAAATAATTAAGTACACTTGCACAAGTACAAAAGCTGAAAATTTTTTAGTGAAATTTTTTTTTGCCCTTACCGACTAGATGCAAATCTCTCTCCATCTGGTAGTCCCAGCAGCACTTGATGATGTTGTTGTATTCCTGCATATGTTTCAGATCTATCTCACTGATGTATTCCAACACATGGACACATTGTCGTAACCACCAACCAAATGCTGCTTCAATCTAGTCACCCCATCTTCTTGAAACTCTATGTTACATCATTTGCGTCTCCAAGGTGCCGAGCTGAGAGCATCTCGCTATGCTCCCAGACAATGTCACGCTCTATATCTTTTTTCTTACTCATCTCTACAAGATTAACAAAGCACAACAATTTCATAATATGATTTTACAATTATTTTTTGAAATTTATTTTTTTATTTTTTTCAAAAATATATTAAATTTAAAAAAAATAATTAACAAAAATTAATAATTTTTACGTCATCGTGTAGATCATCTAAAGATCTACAACATATAAAGAAATCATACCCAAGTCACAAATTTTAGCATGATTTCTTCTTAATTTTGTACTTGTTGCCATTTTTCGATCAAATAATTAAAAAAAATTAAGCGAGAGAATGGGAGATTACCTTGCTCTCAGTCGATCTGTCTCCTCAACAGAATTGTGACAAAATTTCTCGCTCCCACGGGCTCCGCAAATTTTTTTTTCCTTTTTTGTTTTCACGATGAACTGAGCCTCTAGACGAAAGCTAGAGTCTCAGAGGTAGAAGGAGAAGCTAAAGCTCCCCTCCCAACATAATGGCCCCACCCCCACACCCCCTACATGGCACCATTGGTACAGCTCGAATCCAAGCCGTATCGGCCTGAATCGCCCGATTCGGACAGTTTAAGCAGGAATCGATCGGTTCCTACAACATATCGGATCGAACCGACCGTTCCATCCAACTCCCCCTATTTTTTGAAAAATGGCCCAAATCGAACTAGCTAGCTACCGATCCGGCTCGGTTCGCCCTGTACCAACTTGTTCGAGCCAATACGGCAAACCTTGCTATGAAGTCAGAAATTGATCTAATGCATTCGAACCAAGTATGGACCTTAGTGGATCCACTAAAGAGTATAGTACCCACTGGGTGTAAATGGATCTACAAAAAAAAATAGATGTAGATGGTAAGATAGAGACCTATAAAGCTAAGCTAGTGACGAAAAATTATAGTCAGTGCGAAGGCGTTAACTATCAGGATACCTTTTCGCCTGTGACTATACTTAAATCCGTCCGCACACTGCTTACCATTACAACTTTTTATGATTATGAGATATGGCAGATGAATGTAAAAACTGCATTTCTCAATAGATATCTTGAGGAAGATATCTATATGAAGCAGCCTAAGAGTTTCACTTCCAGTAATGAAGATCACAAAATCTGCAAGCTGTAAAGATTCATATATGGATAAAAGCAAGCTTCTCGAAATTGGAACACGTATTGACGATGCAATCAAAACATTTAATTTTATCAAGAACGAGGAGCCTTGTGTTTACAAAGTCAGTGGGAGCACTGTCACATTCCTCATAATATACATGGATGACTTTCTCTTTATTGAGAATGACATTTCTATGCTGACCTCGGTCAAAAAATGGTTGTCCAAAAAATTCTCCATGAAAGACCTAGGAGAAGCATCCTATATTGTAGGATTAAAGGTCTATAGAGATAGATCTAAAAGAATGCTCGATCTTTCATAGAAAATGCACAGAAAAGAAATGCTGAAGAGGTTCAACATGGAGAATTCTACAAGGGGACTCCTACCCCTTAGGCATGGTATCACTCTCTCCAAGAAGATGTGTCCAAGTACATCTGAGGAGATTGAGTGCATGAGCAGAATTCCTTATGCTTCGGAGCCTCATGTATCCCATGTTATGTACTCAACCTGATTTGCTCTTGCTGTGAGCATCACGAGTAGGTATCAATTGAATCCAAGCAAAGAGCATTAGATGGTTGTGAAGAACATCCTTAAATACTTAAGAAAAACTAAGGATTTATTCTTGATCTTTGGGGGGGGATCGGAGTTGCAGGTCGAAGGATACACTAATTCTGACTTTATGTCTGATCCTAATGATAGAAGATCTACATCAGAATGTGTATTCGTATGCAATGATGGTGCTACTAGCCGGAAGAGTTTCAAGTAACCCATCATTGCAGATTCGACGATGAAAGCTGAATATGTTGCTGCCTTGGATGCTGCAAAGCCTTCTGGTACAAAAAAATTTGTCAGAATTTGGCGCAATGATATCAGATGCCACGCTCTGTAATGCGACAACAACGGCGCCATAGCACTAGCTAAGAAGCCCAGATCTCATCAGAAGTCCAAGCACATCGAGCGACGATTTCATTCATACGCGACTATCTCGAAAAGAAATATGTCGAGGTATGAAGAGTAGACTCCACGGATAACATGACACACCCACTGACAAAGCAATTGAGCCAGCAGAAGACTGAAGTCCACCTTGAGAAGATGGGACTTAGATTAATGGCGAATTGGCTTTAGGTCAAGTGGAAGATTGTTAGATATATACCCTACAAACCAATATGACAGACATATTGTAATAGTTCTAGGACATATATTTGTACTTAAACTATTGATTCATTAATAAAATGAGCTTTTCTATCCATTCTTATTTTATGTCCGAGAATCGTCTTAGAAATTAATAATTTATAGATATGTTCTAAAGAATTGAGACTTAGAGACACGTATGATTAATTCCTAAATTGCTCCCAATCGATGGATCATCATGGAGACAGTGACTGATCTGATTAGATCAACGCATGGATCACTTCTTTTGGAATAAACAAATCTCTAGTTTACAGTGTAAAAACACTGAGCGAAAGTGCGAATAGTTATTAGAGAACATCGGTACTGAACGTGACCAAACAAGAGATCACATGGATGTCTACTCACTCGTCAGTGATCTTCTCGATACTGTAGTGGTATAAGTAGTTCTTTGATCTGCGATGCCTCGACTGCTCACAATGAGGTTTGCTGTAGTTTGACTGCACATAAACAGTCTCCTAACCATTTGGGTTCTTATAGTATATGTTGGCTATAGTAAATTCATTGTAGGAATAGGATGCACATCTAGATGGGATCTATCGATCTTAGTAGATAAGTAGTCCTATGGGATTTGGGAAGCTAGGTCCTTAAGTCTGTAGCCACAACAAGACGATTGATGGGAAAAAGAGTTTCCATCAATATCACGATTTGAACTTGAGCTAATCGAATCTTTCATATGACAGATATTGGGGTTTGACAAGTTTTCATAATCTCTATCTTGTTGGAACTCACGATAAAAAAACTGAATTACACAGTAACTACACCTAAGGGTTATAATATTCTATTACGCTGGATTGCCACCACATGCTACTAGACGTTACTAGTGGATTGTGAGAACTCACTAAGATCATTTTGGATCAATGATCCTTGATGAATGAGAGTTGAAAATGATCCAACCCATTGAAAGATGTTTCGATGATACTATGATCATGGTATATTCCACTACCAAATAGAACAAAATCTATGGGATCACACACAAAAGGGGTTTGATCGGATCAAACGATTGGATCAAATTATTAATATGATTGATGATTTGGATCAATTTATAAAAGTTACAAGCATAGGATCAACTAATAGTTAGCGAGGACCTCATTGCAATTGTTGCAATCCAATTTGATGAGATCAAGTTGGAGATCAAATCCTAAATAATTAAATTAGATTTAATTTATTTTGACTTGACTTTTTTGAGTCTAATTAGGCATCTGGATTTCAAATTTGAGTCTTAATTGGATTAGGATTAAGTCTAGAATGAATTGGCTCGAATCGGATTCAAATTGGATTCGAACTGAACCCGAATTGAACCAAACTGGATAAAGATGCCAGAGTCCCAGGTTTATTGAGACTCTCTCTCCTCTCTCACGACAGAAAGGACCTTTCTTTTGCATCACACTTGGGAGAAAAAATAAGAGAGAGGGTGCAAATCCAAAGTTGTCACCCCCTCCCTGGTGTTCTTTATCTCTTTATCGCTGGGATCAAATTCTAGGATCAGATTAGTTCATGATTGAATTTAAATTCTTATCAGATAAGAGTTCAAATTCATTTGAACTCGATCTCAATCCTTTGGCCACCACCTATAAAAGGAGGGGTCCCCTTGGACATGTAGATAGATCAGACCAGGGAATCCATCTGTGTCGCCCCCTCCTCTTCCATTATCCCTTATTCCATACGCCCTAACCCCTTTGGTTGGCCATAGAAAGAGAGAGATCAGTGAGAGAGAGATCAAAAAGAGAGAAAAAGGAGTTCTCCATCGCCTCTATTCTTCCTCCGATCCCACGCGAAAAGTGTTCACGCGTAGATTCATCCTCAGTCCTCTTCTACAACGGTCAAAGGAGATCAAATCCAAACCAGTAAAGCGGAGATCTGAAAGAGAACTAGCACCTCGATGATCTCTAATGCTTTCGATCTACTTCAGCCCCATGCGGATATCCATAGAGGTCGGACGCATGTGCGGCTTCAACAAAACTTGCAGACATCCTCAGATCTAGATCTGAAGGAGTTTTAGCGATTCAGATAGGTGATCTAATCATCCAGTTATATTTTGTTTATGAAATCAGATGTATGCTCGTTTTATTTTTATCATATGAAATAGATCCATAGGTGTAAGATTAGATCTATGCATGCGTAGATTAAAACAGTTTTAATCTGATCTTCTGCTGCGTTTTCAAAATTGTTTTGAAAAATCTACATGCATGACACCCCGAAACCCAACATCAAGCTCGATTCAAACTCGATAATAGCTGAGTCGAGTCGAGCTCAAGTAGCTCACGAGCAACTCGACATGTTTTTACCCTGGATATGAGAAAAAAAAGGGAAGAAAAGGAAAAACAAAAGGTAAAAGAAAAAGAAAGAAAGAAAAGGAATAAAGAAGAAAAAAGAAGGTGAGAGAGACAAAAGGCATCTATCGGGATGCATGACCAAGATTGCCATCGAAGCAGGACAGGACAGCCGCCATCCCATTCTGTAGAGAAACCAGGACACCCCCATCCCATAGAATTTAAAACCTTGTACCTAGTACAACAAGACTCCAAAGTTGACAAGGATAGGTTAGAATGATGACTTGGTGATGTAACAACCAAAGAGTGGGGCGCTTATGGAGGAGTAAGTGTAATTAATTTAGCAATTTATTAAATTTGTGATGCTAGAAGGTGAAATGCCTCACATAGACATAGAAACTAGATTAAACCAATGTATTTAAAAAGTGGATAGCAGGCATGAAGCAACCGGGGGGTTAATGAATAGCAAGTGCTACATACCCTACATGGGCTACTAAAACATATCCAATATTTTTTCTGCTAAGCATCAAAAATCAATACTTCCAACAAACTTTATGAAAAAAAAAAATAGAAGCAAAAAAAAATCAACGAAAAGCTATAACATATCATCCACCTAATATCATAATATCAGGTCAATATCTATAAATTTTAAAGGATCACAATCTAATGGCAAATATCATTATCCACTCAATGTAATAACATCACTTAGAAGACTTAAAATGTCCATGAACACACAACCCATAAAATAAAAATGTCCAAAATCACATAGTATTAATCATGAAAGAAAGATGTTCACAAGCATATAATATGTTCACAAGCATCGAATATAATTTATCAAACAAAAAAACATCATCATTAAAAGCATGGTTTGCCATACCGTGCCGAACCGGCCGGTACACCCCATCTCGTACCGGACCGGCGGAGAACCGACACGATTCGGCCGATAAAATCGGTACACCGACGGTACCGACGAATAAAGAACGAAAAGTGAGAAAGAGAGAGGGGAGGGAAGAGAGGGAGGTGGGAGCCGTCGGAGGCCGGCGGTGGCCGGCTGTGGCCGTCGAAGGGTTTTCGAGCCCCGTATCGCCCGATAGGGCTTTCAAGAGAGCAAAAAAGAGAGAGAGAGCGCTCGGAGAGGGGTGGAGAACCTACCGGACAGACGGTGCCTTCGTTGCGAGGCTCCCGGTGGCCGGCGAGCCGATGCCGACGGCCTGAGGCGATCGAGCGGGCGGAGCCCCTTCGTTGCGAGGCTCCCGGTGGCCGGCGAGCCGATGCCGACGGCCTGAGGCGATCGAGCGGGCGGAGCCCCTCCGCGGCTCCGCCCCCTTCTTTTTCGAAACAGACGTCGTTTGTTTCGATTTTTTCTTTTTTTTTTTTAAACTTATAAAGTCGGCAACTGGGTTGCCGATTTAAGAATTTTTTTAAAAAAACAAAAATCATGAAGCCGGCAAATCATTTGCCGACTTCACTTAAAACCATGTTTTTAAAAAAATTTGCGAAACAGAG
The DNA here is from genome assembly GCF_000442705.2 of Elaeis guineensis. NCBI lineage: Eukaryota > Viridiplantae > Streptophyta > Magnoliopsida > Arecales > Arecaceae > Elaeis > Elaeis guineensis. The sequence continues at coordinate 51,939,193 of NC_026003.2, forward strand.
GCATCGCAGGCCTGCGGCACCGCGCGCGTGGACAGCGCCCTCCGACGGCCACGGCGGCCAGTCGGAGGCCATCCGGCGGCCCCACCGGCTCCTTCCCCTCTTTTTTTTCTTCCTCTTTCTCTATTTCTCTCAATTTCTTCTTCCGGTTCGGATCGTCGGTTCGGTACGATATGAAACCATATCGAACCGTACCGCCGGCCGGCCGAAACGGCCGGCGGTACCGGTTCAGCAAACCTTGATTAAAAGATAATAAACTCCTTTAGATTAAGGATAAAAATAAATGACAAATTGATAATTGATTAGGATATCTCAATAATTAATCATTATCTGCCACTTCTTGGAGGTTTGCACCCTGAGCATTAAAACTAAAGTTGTCCAAGATATCCATCTCAACATATGCCTCCTCTTTCTCTCCTCACCTAACTCTGACAATGCAATCTTATCAATGTTTATGTTACGATTCTTTGGTTTTTTTCTTTTACCATGGAAATTTAGCAACCCCAACCATGATTTGCCGAACCAACTTTAACTGGATGGTTCAGCCCATTCCAAACAAATGTCTAGTCAGAATGGTTCAGCCGGGTTGGGGGGTCAATTTGGTTATAAAGCCCTCCCCCACTCCTGGTTCACCACAATAAAACCCCTCAACCGTCGATTTGATTTGTAAAAACCCCATCCCACCCCACCCTTACGATGGTTTGAGCCTCACCTCCATCCCCCTCGCGATCAAATGTTTCTCCCTCATCCCCTCCCCCCATTCGAGGGTTGTGATGGCCGACATTTGAGAGCATGCTGGCTCCTTCCCACTCGCAACCCTTCGAGGGTTGCGATGGCCGGCATTTGAGACCGTTTGATTACTCATTGGCACTAGACTCACTCCTCTTGCGGCCATCATCAGTGAGCTCTCAACCCCCCCCCCCCTCTCGGTTAGGGTTTAGAGCTGTGTTTGTTATCCCACCCCATACCATTTGGTATGGGGCATATTGGTACCATGCTAGTAAGCCATACGGTACCGGTACACCATAACATACCGATACTATCGTACCGATCTGCACCGCATATTGACACTATAAAAAGATGTTACCAATATGCGGTCCAGTATTGAAATGACAAACCTTAGTTTAGAGGGGCCCTCCCCCTTCCTCTCTCTCCATCTCCCACTCTGCCTCTCTCCTCTCCCTCTCTCCCTCCCTCTCCATATATTTGGCATATGCCCTAAATTAATATGTATAGATCCATACCATGCCGAACCAATCACCAGCCGATGCACCCTCTAGTTCCGGTTTGATGAACCTTAGCTCCAACATCCTTATGTTCAGCTCTCCCCCTTGTGTACCTCCTAGGCTCACTCATCATTAGATCAGGCCAATTGAAAACATGTCTAGTGCTTTTTGAACTCGTTGCCTAGCAGCCGCTACACTGGGTTCACTAGACGTATCATCCTTCTTATACCTAGGCACCACAGCACTGCTATGATGCTTATGACAACTGTTTTAGGCTAAAACCATAATACTAGCCACTATAGCAGCCATAGCAGCTAATTTTTGAAACATGGATTCAAACCTTGCGAAAATAAGAATAGTTGGACATCCTGACAGACAAAGAACATTGTACAAAATTAATTAAATGTTCTAATTTAATATAACTGGTTATAAATATTTAAAACAAGTAGTCTAGTAAGTTATTTTAATAGGAACATGTTTTCTTCATATCCTTGATGATTTAATCATTTTTCACAGCAAATATATTTTCTTCATTCCATACTCTTCTTTCAAAAAGTTATCAACTCAAAGAGACAAACCTTCCTAAGAATTGATGAAGATCAAAGAACTGCTCTCATTTTGCAAAAATCATGTGTTCAAATTTGTTAGTTAATCTTATCCTTGGACTTTTAGCTGAATGCCACCAGCACATATATATGATACAGATCATGATGAGAAAATGCAGCAACTTGCCCATATTTGCAAAGCAATGATATGAACTATGAAGGTTCACAAAATAAACATAGTTTTCCTTTTAATACCACCAAGCAATAATTTATGAAGTTTCAACTCCGTAATGATATTCTACTATCTCAGTTGATAATTGAAGTTTAAAGATGGATCCAATACAGCAAATTCCTGCATTTAGGGAAACCATCAAAAGTTAATCCGCTGGACAAACAGCATGACCTCCAGAAGTAGAGCATGAACCAAAAGCCTAAGCAGAATTCTTGTTATAGGTGCATAATCATGTAAGTTACCAAACATAAAGTTTTTGACATTCATTCAATATTTTCATGTTCATAAAACTTTTTCTAAACAAGTAACAGATATATCCTCCACTTCCTATTTTAGGTGTTTGGGAAGTCATATCAAGTAAACTGAAAAAATAAATGAACATTGTATATTTACCTTGAGATCTTCAGGTGCACCAAATATATTCAAGTCCACAGCATACATCTCTGCAGAAAAGCATTGAGGAGTATCCAAGTGGACAGACAAGCTTCCAAGCCGAGTGTCCATCGTAAACCATGCAGGTACGCTTACCTGGAAAAAGAAAAATAGATGAATTTAGCAAATGGTTTTTTTGATACCAAGGTTTATGACAGATTACAATAATATTGATTGTATATGATGCAGTACCATCTCAAATAATTCTTCCTTCTTTTTCTCAAAAGATACCTGCAAACATTAATGAATAGCTTTAGAAAATAAAGTTCAGATCGTTATTGAAGTGTAAGCTGGATCCCCTGCTGTAGATTCACAGGTCCAGATCATTAACAACAAATTCAAATAATATTGGCTCAAAAGGTTGAAGTAGAGCCGTTTATTTCTTCTTTTATCATTCCAGTAATGCAGAAGAGAAAATTCAAGATATATTACAAAAGCCGTACTTAAAAGTATGAACAGAACCTTGCCATAATTCTCAATTACAACTCCCCTGGTAATCTCCCACAGCTTAACCAAACCTGCTGTGTCCTGTAAGAGATGCATCAAAGTCATATTAAAATACATAAAGCTACATTTGCTCATTGTAGTCAAAACTATCAATATATCTAGAGAACATACAAAAAGCAAAACTTCATAATCACCTTAGTCAAGACATGCCTTCTATCATTCAAGATTTCATGTTGTACAATTCCTGCTGTTCCAGGTATAGTGAAAGATGGTTCTTGGTATACAGGAACCTGTTATAAAAGAAAACACCAAGCACTTGACTGTTGATACTTAACTTTCCCAGATTGAAAAAAAAAAAAAAAAGATTGTATTACCGTAAAAGAAAAGAAAAGAAACACCTTACTAAACACAAAATTATAAATATAACAAAAAAAAAAAACAAGAACAATTAAAACTAGAAGCAACTTGTGACGGACTATCCTTTTACATTCTCAGGTGTACACATAACTTTTGCAGAAGATATACCAAACACTGCTTAAAGGGAACTATCTGACATCCAAGGATATCAACTGTACCTTATCTTACACTATAATAAACTTAAATGCATACGAATTCACCCATGCCTATATGGCAGAAGCCACCTTATATTTTTCTTACAATGCTGAGTTATGATACCATGTTTGGAATTAAGCATCCTCCAACCATGAGGCAGCAACCTTACTCTATAAGAATGCTGCAAAAAAAAAAGTGGATGAAAAAAAACTTGTGATAGTTTAAAGGTTGGTAGATTCCCAAACTGCACCCATCTACAAGATTTTGCCAAATTATGATGGCATTCTTCATCATTTTAACATTTTCTTATCATAAAAATAGAAAATGAAATTTTTGCGTTTACTTTATTTTAAATTTTTAATAACGCAAATATATTTGATATAGTCAATTATTTTTATATTTTTACGTTAAAAAAAATCAAAAACCAACCCCTCTTCCTTCCTTTGCCAATGGCAGCAGGGGTGACAGCAGCAGTGGCATAAATGCTAGTGGCAATGGTGGCGGTGGTGGTAGTGCATGGCTGAACGCCATGGTCACACAATAGATATAGCTGAACCTTACAAATAAATCAATAATATAACCGATCCTTTTACCTCCAAATAAAATCCCAAAGAATATTAAACAAATGATATCAGGAGTTTGATACAGATATAAAGTATTAAGCCTGCACAAGAATCCAGATGGCAAATATGTGAAAATAATGTTAGATGTATGTCCTAGAAGCTAATTGTTGGCTGACATATTTTTATTCTATGACATATTTGTACTTAAAACTATTGATTTAATCAATAAATGATAAGTTTTTTTTTTTCATTCAAGTGTTATGTATCCTTAAATCGTCTTTGGAATTGATGTTACGATATATATTCTCAACTATTGAGAATTAGAGGCATGTATGATTGATTTCTAAATTACTTCCGATCATAAGATAGTCATGGAGACGGTGATCGATCCAGATAGACCGGCGCATGATTCACTTCCTTCGGAGTAGATGAGTCTCTAGTATACGGTGTAGAGACATTGAGTGGCAAGTGCGGATAATTGTTAGAGAACAACTAGTACTGAGCATGACTATACGAGAGATCACATGAATTTCTATCAAATCGTCAAGTGATCATCTCGATGCTGTAGTTGTGAACTAGTCCTTTGACCTGCGGTGTCACAGCTGCTCACAGTAAGACCACTGTAATTTGACTACACATAAGCATTCACTCAATTATGAGTTTTTGTAGTGGATGTTGGCTTCAGATGGTTGAGCTGTGGGAGCAAGATGTACACCTAGATGGGATCTATCGACCTTGATAGAGAGGAATAGTCTTATGAGATTTGAGAAACTGAATCCACAAGTCTATGGCTATAGTAGTATGATTAACGAAAAAGAATTTTCATTTGGTATCACTATTGGACTTGAGCTGATCGAATCTATCATATGACTGATGATGAGCTTTGACGATTTATCCATGGCCTACCATCTGGTTAGAACTCACGATAGAGAGACTGTATTACACATTAACTACACCTAAAAGTTTTATTTCGGTTCTACTGAGTTGCGACTACATATTGCTAGATATCACTGATGGATTGTAAGAGCTCAATAGGATTGTTCTGGATCAATGATCCTTATTGAGTTAGAGTAAAATTGTTCCAACCCACTGAAAGGAGTTTCAGTGATACCTATGATAGAGATCATGGTATATCTCACTATCAGACAGAATTGAACCTATGGGATCACACATTAAAGGGAAAAGACTTGGATTGGTTAAAATTAGACTTGTGAAGCACCAAATTATATGGATTTAGAGAAATCCTATTGGATTCATGTTAACCTTGCTAGCATCTAGGTGAACCCAATTTCTCTTGTGGCTGGTTTTGCTTATATAATAAGCTTTAGCCAATTTTTACACTTGATTTAAACCTAATTGAATTTGATTCAATAGGCTCCAATGGTTGGATGCTTAATTTATGGCTTGGATTAAATCAAAAAAGAATTTCTAGATTTTATTGATTGAAAATTCATCTTAATTTGATGAAGAACCCTGAAGTGAATTTATGAAACCATGTGGACTGATTAGAGAGCTTTTAATTGGGTCCCATATGATAGGACCCCTAGCATTGGTGTGGGCGTGAGTCAAGGATAGGTGGCGCTCCTTTTACATGGTCCAAGAGAATATAAGTTAGGACTTCTAAGATGATTAAAAGAAACCCTAATTTGATTAGGATATCCTTATGTTGTCTATTTAAAGAACCCTAGCCCTATCTCTATTCACAACACATATCCCCTTATCCTTGCCGCCACCCTTACTGTGCCCAATGCCTCCCCTCCTCTTCCTCTCTCAAACCCACGCCCTCTCTCTCTAGGCATCCGCCCTTTGGATCTTAGAGAGAAATGGACGGCAACCTATTGCTTGGTGTAAGTGTTGGCGCCCAAGTTGTTGGTTTCTTCTTCCTTTTAAGTTTATTAGGAGTTTGTTACAATCACTTCTTGATAGTAGTTCTTCTTGATTAGTTGAAGGATCAAGAAAGATTCTTGACTTCTTCAAGAATCAAGAAAAAAAGATCAAAAAGATTTAAGAATTAATCCCTATCCAGACTTGGTTCAAGCCTATTCAGGTTTTGAGTTCAAATGAATTATATCAAGAGGAGCCTATCTAGGTCGGCCTTATGATATCCGTAGAAGCATGACACTTATGCTGCTGATTCAGAACCTGCTCAACCCCGAGATCCAGAGATTGAATTGGATTCAATCCCAATTACAGGTTTGACGCAAAAGAAAAGCAATTCAGGTACATAACTTGATCACATACTTTTATTCATTTCTCCTAAAATCAGTTTATGTTAATTTCAGTATATGAACTAGATCCATAGGTACTTTCATATGATGAATGTATGCTTAGATTAAAATTATTTTAATCTGATTTTTTGACTGCATTTTAAATTGAAAAAATTCTGAAATCTACATGCACTAGCACCTGTAGAAAATCCAACAGTGATATCCGAATCACATGTTCATATGTATGAAAGTAACATAAAAATTTGAAAAATTATTTTCAAAATTCTGATTTTGGCTCGTACATGCGATATGTGTTTATTTTCAGATCTGAAAAGTATTTTAATTCTGATTTTTTATTCATATATACGATATATGAAAACATACGTAGGTTAGAAATTAAATTTCTACGATCTGAATTTTTTATGTATGTGATATTCATATTTAGATCTAAAATTAATTTTTAAAAAATTTAAAATTTTTCATATATATATATGATATATGACAGCATGCATGTTCTGAAAAGGTTTCGAAAATCAAAAACTTACTTTTTATGCAATGAATTTAGATCTAAAAATTATTTTTATGATCTGAAATTAGTATGTGCATGAATTGTTGGGCATAGTTAGTTTTATATTAGGATTGCATCTTAGATTATTAATAAAATCATATTAGATCGAAATCGATATAGCTATTGATCAAACCGAGTTAAGTGTTGATTTAGATTAGATTAGTTGAGCTTATTATTCTACAAGTATTGTAGATTGAGTCGATTAAAACCCATATGTAGAATCGAGTCAACTTAAGGGCTTAATTCAACTTTATGACTCGAATCCGATTCATCTAAGCTGACTAATTGAAACCAATAAGCCATTTGATGTCTAAGGCAAGTTTTAATCAATAGTTTTTTAATTGGAAAGCTACTCATCTAGACAATTTTGCCTACAACATGTTAATGGTATACCCTCCCGCCGATCTCACCTGATCAATTGGATGATTGGGTTCATTAGTTGTTAAGATATTTTGGTTTAGCCCATACCAATTAGATCTGTCATGTGATAACTGATTAGATGAGACCTGACCTAAATCTCCCCAATCAATATTAAGCCTTATAGTCTTCCACCATTGTAGAAGAGTGGGTGTGGTACTAGCGTTGACTGTTCTCGACTGATTACAGTGGTTCAGTTGCATCGAAAATACGTAACCACTCTACTAACAAAGAGTTGCTCCAAGATGAAGATGAGGTTGGACCCAATATGTGTTATCTAAGGGACTCAATGATAGCTTCACACCTGCTTGTGAATGATGGATCTAGCTTAACTAAAGAGTGGGGCAATATGTGTCATCTGAGCTCACATGACTTAGAGATCAAGTCACTACAATATGCTTAGAGAAGCATCTAAACAAAAAGTTGTCTACGCATCGATGTACGTGTCACCAATAACTGTTAGATAAGGTGCACGGCATCGATGGGACCGCAGCATCCACTAGAAATCTTACATTGGTCGCATCGAATTTTCATTTTTCATCCGAAAAGTATCGAAATCCGAAAAAATAATGAAAGTCTATTTGCATCTAAAAATTCCTAGAGCAAATATAATTTTATGTATAAATGTCTAACTAGAATCTCTACTCTGATGGATAAACAATGTCGACCTCTAACCTACTAGTCCGAATCCTTGAAACCAACCATCTGACCGACACAAATTTTAAGGACCAACTTAGAAACCTCTGGATAGTCCTGACATCCAAGAAGATTGAGTATGTACTTGACCAAGACACCCTAATCTTTCCAGCCCATCCTACGGAAAAGCAAAGAACTGCTCTGGATAAGTGGACAGATGATAATCTTAGGGTAAAGTGCTATGTACTGGCTTCTATGTCAAATGAGTTGTAGATCCAGTATGAGTACGTGCCCACTGCCCGTGCCATGATCACTCACCTGCAAAAGTTGTACGGTAAGTAGAGTCGAACCGCACGCTTCGAATTGTCTAAGCAATTGTTCAACATAAAGATGCGCAAGGAGCAATCAGTCCACGATCATTGTATGGCAATGATCAAGGACCTTAAAAAGCTTGAGAAGCTCGAGCTTACCATACAGAGAGAGTTAAAGGTGGATTTGACCCTCCAATCCCTGACTAGTTCGTTTGGACAGTTTATCGTAAACTACCATATGAATAAATGGAACTGTAATTTATCCAAATTGATCAACATGCTATTCACTACTGAGGGTATCTTGAAAAGTTCAAGAGGCTTTATTCTTGCTGTTGAGCGGGCATCTTCCAAGAGAAAGTTTCAAGGGAAGAAAAAGAATAAGTCTGCAAAGAAGCAGAAGAAGGAGAGCAAACCTAAGAAGGATACTCCAAAGAAAGCTGTGGAGAAAAACAAATATTTCCACTGCAACTCCGATGGCCATTAGAGGAGAAACTGTCCGTCTTACCTGAAGAGCTTAAAGATGAAAAATGATGAACAAACTTCTGAAGGTATGCTTATAATAGAATCTAAACTAACGATTTCTTCTACTTCGAGTTGGGTATTAAACTCTAATTTTAGTACTCACATATGTACTTCAATACAGAGTCTAATAGGAAGTAGGAGATTGAGATAAGATAACATGATTCTTCGGATCGACAATGGAGCAAAAATTACTACAGAGACTATTGGAACCTACCCTTTTCGATTACCGTCAGACTTTAGATTAGATTTAAAAGACTGTTATTTTGTTCCTATAGCTAGTTGAAATTTGATTTTGATCTCTGTACTATCACAGAATGGATTTATTTTTCAATTTAATAAAGATTATTATTTTATTTATTTATGTTGCATTTAATCTTTTGATTGACAGTCTTTATCACTTGCATGTTGATGCTAATGTGAACCTAAACGAGCAAGTAGTGAGTGTCGTAAGCCAAAAGAGATCCAGAGATGTATTTAACCATAAGTACTTGTGGCACCATAAACTTGATCATTTTGGAGAAGATAGAATAAACAGATTAAAAAGGGATGGGATCCTTGACTTTGATTAAATCTGAGTCAATTCCAACCTGTGAATCATGCCTTCGAAGAAAATGGCTAGATTACCCTTTGTGGGACAAGAGGGAAGAGCCACTGAGTTACTAACCCTGGTACATACCGATGTGTGTGGTCCATTTGATATAAAGATCAGGAATTATTATAGCTACTTCATTATCTTTACTGATGATCTGTCATGATATGGATGTGTTTCTCATGAAACACAAGTCTAAAGCCTTTGAAAGATTCAAAGAATTCAGGCACAAGATAGAGAAGTAAACAGATAAACCCATCAAAGTTCTTCGATCTGATCGAGGAGAGAAATACCTAAGTACTGAATTTCTGGAATATCTTAAGAAAAACGGCAGTCTCTCAATGGACTCCTCCCAGCATGCATCAACTCAACGGAATATCCGAAAGAAGAAATAAGATCCTATTGGATATGATCCGATCCATGATGAGCTTCACTGATTTATCCGTATCTCTTTGGGGACACGCCTTATCATGATGTATATTTTAAATAGGATTTCTAAATCCGTTCCTACCATACCATATGAGATATGGCACAGTAAGAAGCCGAGACTGAGTTACCTTAAGACTTGTAGATATCCAACCTATGTCAAGAGACAGAAAGCTGACAAATTAGAAAATAGATCGATTGTAACTCGATTTATAGGATATCCCAAAAAATCCATAGAATACTACTTTTACTTTCCATATGACCACAATATGATTTTAAGTCGTAATGCAACATTTCTAAAAAAATAATTTATCTATGACGATGGCAGTAGAAGGTTAATTGAGCTCGACGAAAATATCTCCAAAGAGCAACGAGCTATAGATCCCCAGGAATCCATCCATGATAAGCCAGTAATTAATATTCCACCTCCATCTCGTAGATCGGGTAGAATCTTCCATCCTCCTGAAAGATACATAGGTATGCTGAAAGAGGATGTAAAAAAAATTTTCTTGTGGGAGTAGGGGTCATGGTGATGATCCTAGTACTTTTGACGAGGCGATATCTGACATCGATTCCGAAAAATGGTTAGATGCAATGAAGTTAGAAATTGACTCAATGCACTCGAACCAAATATAGACCTTAGTGGATCATCTGAGAAAATTGTTTCCATTAGATGTAAATAGATCTACAAAAGAAAAATAGATGTCGATGATAAAGTAAACCTATAAAGTAAGGCTGATGGCAAATAGTTATAGTCAGTACGAAGGTATTGACTATCGTGACATTTTTTCACCTGTAGCTGTGCTAAAATCCATCCGCACATTGCTTGCTGTTGCAGCTTACTATAATTATAAAATCTGACAGATAGATGTGAAAACTGCTTTCCTGAATGGATATCTTGAGGAAGATCTATATGGAGCAATCTTTGGATTTCACATCCGGTGATAGTGATCACCGTGTCTGCAAGTTGCAAAGATCCATCAATGGACTAAAGCAGGCTTCTCGAAATTGAAATCTTCATTTCGATGATGCAATCAAATCGTTTGGCTTCATAAAAAATGAAGAGAAATCTTGTGTTTATAAAAATGTCAGTGGGAGTGCGCTTGTTTTCTTCATACTGTACGTGAATGATATCTTCCTTATTGAGAATGATATTCTCATACTGACCTTGGTAAATACTTGATTGTCTGAGGAATGCTCCATGAAAGATCTAGGAGAAGCATCCTATATCTTTGGGATAAAGATTTATAGAGATAGATCTAGAAAGTGTTTGGCCTGTCATAAAAACTGTACATAAAAAAAAATGCTGAAACGATTCAGTACAGAAAACTCAAAAGAATTTGCTGTGCTAAATACTGTAGCTGTGCTAAAATCCATCCGCACATTGCTTGCTGTTGCAGCTTACTATAATTATAAAATCTGACAGATAGATGTGAAAACTGCTTTCCTGAATGGATATCTTGAGGAAGATCTATATGGAGCAATCTTTGGATTTCACATCCGGTGATAGTGATCACCGTGTCTGCAAGTTGCAAAGATCCATCAATGGACTAAAGCAGGCTTCTCGAAGTTGAAATCTTCATTTCGATGATGCAATCAAATCATTTGGCTTCATAAAAAATGAAGAGGAATCTTGTGTTTATAAAAATGTCAGTGGGAGTGCGCTTGTTTTCCTCATACTGTACGTGAATGATATCTTCCTTATTGAGAATGATATTCTCATACTGACCTTGGTAAATACTTGATTGTCTGAGGAATGCTCCATGAAAGATCTAGGGGAAGCATCCTATATCTTTGGGATAAAGATTTATAGAGATAGATCTAGAAAGATGTTTGGCCTGTCATAAAAACTGTACATAAAAAAAAATGCTGAAACGATTCAGTACGGAAAACTCAAAAGAATTTGCTCCCCTTAGGTATGGTATTCGACTCTCCAAGACGATGTGTCCTACCACTTCTAAGGAGATCGAGCGTATGAGTTGAATTCTTTATGCTTCGGCGATAGGGAACCTCATGTATACCATGCTATGTATTCGACCTGATATTGCCCTGACTGTGAGTGTTACAAGCAAGTATCAGTTGAATCCAGACGAGGAGCACTAGATAACCGTAAAAAATATTTTTAAGTACTTACGAAGGACCAAGGATTTATTCTTGATCTTTGAAGAAGTACCTGAATTGTGAATTGAGGATTATACAGATTCAGACTTCATGTCGGATCGTGATGATAGAAAGTCTATATCGAGGTATGTGTAGGTTTGCAATGATGGTGCAATCAGCTAAAAGTGTTCCAAGCAGAGCATCATCGCAGATTCAACCACAGAGGCTGAGTATGTCGCCGCTTGGCATGCTGTAAAAGAAGGCTTTTGATTCAAAAAGTTTGCCGTGGAACTCGATGTAATGATATCGAATGCCATACCACTATACTGCGACAACAATGGAGCCATAGCACTTGCTAAGGAGCTCCGGTCTCATCAAAAATCAAAGCACATTGAACAACGATTTCATATCATATGTGACTACCTCAAGAAGCAAAATGTCGAGGTGCGAAGAGTAGACTTTGCAGCATGGTTTGCCGTACCGGACCGAACCGTCCGGTACGGGGCGTACCAAGCCGGACCGGTACCTTATCGGTCCGGTTCGGGCCTGCTTTTCGGAAAACGACCCCGAACCGCCTGGTTCGGTGCGGTTTGGGCCCATACCGCCCGGAACCGGGCGGTATATCTCGGTTCGCCGTCGGTTCGGGGTGAACCGAACCGTACCGCCCAGGGGTTCACATGGGGGAGGGGGAAGAGGGGAAGATGGAGGCCTTTTCACGTGATTGGGGGGAGGGGGGAGGGCTTGGTGCTTTAATAAGCATCAGGCCTTCTGTATTCTTTAAGAGTTCTCAGAGAACACCCATGGCTGTGGGCAACTTAATCGTTGAGACCTCCAAAAAATTAGAAAAGAAGACAAAATTTCGTGAAATTGGAGTGATTTGAGAAGAGACTGATCTTTGGCCGGAGGTAAGATAATTTGTTATTTTGTTAGTAAATATTTTTTTTTATTTTTGTTGTTAGAAATAGGATAAAAATAAGATAAAATAAAAATAGGAGAAAATAAATAAATATATGTTTGAAATTTTGGATCAAAAATCTTTATACCGCAACCTAACTCCAAATTGAACCCAAATATGTCAATAACATGCAATATAATGCCATATTGAGGTTGTATTTATCAATTATTAACTTCAAAAATCTTAAAAAAAAATTAAAAATCAAAAAAAATAGTGTACCGGTATCGGACCGGTACGCCTAGGCATACCGTGTGTCGGTACGGTACCGGTACCGTACCGGTCCGGCACCGGCACCGTCACGCCGTCCGGTACCGGTACAGCGAACCTTGCTTCGCAAATAATGTGGCAGATCCACTGATAAAGTAGTTGAGCCAGTCCAAAATGAAAGCTCATCTTGAGAAGTGATTTAAATTAATGGCCAATTGATTTTAGTCCAAGTAAGAGATTGTTAGATGTATGTCCTAAAAACCAATTGTTGGCTGCATATTTTTATTCTACGACACATTTGTACTTAAAACTATTGATTTAATCAGTAAATAACAAGTTTTCTTTTTTCATTCAAATATTATGTGTCTTTGAATCATCCTTGAAATTGATGTTACGATATATATTCTCAACTATTGAGAATTAGAAGCATGTATGATCAATTTCTAAATTGCTCCCAATCATAGGATAGTCATGGAGACGGTGATCGATCCAGATAGACCGACGCATAGTTCGCTTCGGAATAAATGAGTCTCTAATCTATGGTGTAAAGACACTGAGCGGCAAGTGCAGGTAGTTGTTAAAGAACTAGTACTAAGCATGACCATATAAGAGATCACATGGATTTCTATCTAATCGTCAGTGATCATCTCGATGCTGTAGTTGTGTAACTGATCCTTTGACCTACGGTGTCATAATTGCTCATAGTAAAACTGTTGTAGTTTGACTACATATAAGCATTCACTCAATTATGAGTTTTTATAGTGGGTGTTGGCTTCAGTTGGTTGAGCTGTAGGAGCAAAATATACATCTAGATGGGAGTGTGATTAATGAAAAAAAATTCTATTTGAAATCACTATTAGACTTGAGCTGATCGGATCTATCATATGACTAATGATGAGCTTTGACGATTTATCCATGACCTGCCATCTAATCGGAACTCACAATAGAGGAACTGTATTACAATTAACTATACCTAGAGGTTCTATTTCGGTTCTACCGAGTTACCACTACATATTGCTAGATGTCACTGATGGATTGTGAGAGCTCAATAGAATCGCTCTGGATCAATGATCTTTATCGAGTTAAAGTGATTGTTCCAACCCACTGAAAGGGGTTCAATGATACCTATGATCAGAATTTTCCATACCGTGTCGAACCGGCCGGTACACCCCATATCGTACCGGACCGATGGAGAACCGACACGATCCAATCGGTAAATTCGGTACACCGATAGTACAGAAGAAAAAAAAATGAAAAATAAGAAAAATAGAGAAAGAGGAGAGGGAGGTGGGAGCCACCAGAGGCTGGCTATAGCCGTCGAAGGGCTTCCAAACCCCGTATCGCCTGATAAGACTTTCAAGAGAACGAGAAAGAGAGAGAGCGCTCGAAAGGGAGACCTATCGGACGGACGACGCCTCAGTCGCGAGGTCTCCGATGGCCGGCGAGCCGACGTCGACGGTCTGAGGGCGGTCGAGCAGACGGAACCCCTCCACGGCTTCGCCCCCTTCTTTTTCGAAATAGGTCGTCGTCTGTTTTCATTTTTTTTTTGATTTTAAATCCATGAAGTCGGCAACCCAATTGCCGACTTCATGGATTTTTCTTAAAAAAAAGTTAAAAATCTTGAAACTGACAAACTATTTGCCGAGTTCACTTAAAACTAGATTTTTTTAAAAAAACTCACAAAACAGGGGGCGTCACCCCTATTTCACGCCTGCGGCACCGCGCGCGTGGACTGCGCCCTCCAACGGCCATGCCGGCTCCTTTCCCTCCCTCTTTTTCTTTCTTCCTCCTCTCTCTCTATTTCTCTCTTTTTCTTCTTCTGATTCGAGTCCGCTTGCCTTCATCGGTTCGCCTCAATTCGGTATGGTATGAAACCGTATCGAATCATACCATCGACCGACCGATACAGCCGACGGTACTGGCTCAGGATATCTTGTCTATGATAGAAATCATTATATATCTCACTATCAGACAGAATTGAACCTATGAAATCACACATTAAAGGGAAAAGATTTGGATTGGTTAAAATTGGACTTGTGAAGTACCAATTTATATGGCTTTAAAGAAATCTTATTAGGTTCATATTAATCTTGTTAGTACATGAATGAACCCAATTCCTCTTGTGGTTGGTTTGCTTATATGATAAGCTTTAGCCAATTACTACACTTAATTTGAACCTAATTGAATTTGATTCAATGGGCTCCAGTGGTTGGATGCTTAATTTATGACTTAGATTAAATCAAGAAAGAGTTTCTTGATTTTATTGATTGAAAATTTATCTTAATTTGATCAAAAAATCTTGAAGTGAATTTATGAAACCATGTGGACTGATTTAAGAACTTTTAATTGGATCCCAGGGACGCCTAGCATTGGGTGTGGGTGGGTGTGGGTCAAGGATAGGTGGCACCCCTTTTACATGGTCCAAGAGATTTTAAGTTAGGACTTCTAATATGATTAGGAGGAGGAATCCTAATTTGATTAAGATGCTCTTATGTTGTCTATTTAAAGAACCCTAGCCCAACCTCTCTTCACAACACACATCCCCTCATCCTTGCCGCCACCCTTGCTATGCCCAACGCCTCCCCTTCTCTTCCTCTCTCAAGCCCATGCCCTCTCTCTCTAGGCATCCTCCCTTTGGATCTTAGAGAGAAGTGGGCCGCAACCTATTGCTTAGTGTCAAGTGTTGGCGTCCAGATTGTTGATTTCTTTCTTCCTCTCAAGTTTATTGGGAGTTTATTACAACCACTTCTTGATAGTAGTTCTTCTTGGTTAGTTGAGGGATCAAGAAAGGTTCTTAACTTCTTCAAAAATCAAAAAAGAAAGATCAAAAAGGTTCAAAGATTGATCTCTATCCAGACTTGATTTAAGCTTATTCAAGCTTTGAGTTCAAGTGAATTGTATCAAAAGGAGCCTATCCAGATCGGCCCTGTAGATATCCATAGAGGTAGGACTTGTGCTGCTGTTTCTGAACCTGCTCAACCCCAAGATCCAGAGATTGAATTAGATTCAATCCTGGTTACAAATTTGAGGCAAAAAGAAAGCGATTCAGATATGTAACTTGATCACAGGCTTTTATTCCTTTCTCCTAAAATTAGTTTATATTAATTTCAGCATATGAACTAGATCCATAAGTGCTTTCATATGATGAATGCATGCTTAGATTAAAATTATTTTAATCTGATTTTTTCACTATATTTTGGATTTAGAAAATTTTGAAATCCACATACACTAGCATCTGTAGAAAATCCAACAGATAAAACAGATAACAAAAAGACCATAGCCAAGTACTTTAATTGTCTTAGAAGTTTTCCGGGACTCAAACAAAAGTACATAACTAATTATTGTGATGGCTTATTCTGATTACTGTGAGGCCTATTCGAAGGCAAAGGTAGGTGGGTGGGGGGTGCAGGGGGCATAATACTTGTTTCTTTACAGTTACATGCTACTGTTTCCAGCCAAAATGCATTGCCCATGTAACTGTTTCTTGAGCAAGTGAACACACTTGACTATCAACTCCCTATATCATCAATCATACATGCACTCGATCCGTAGATCTGAACTTTGGTCACAGGTGCCATCCATGTCCACCTTCTCCCCATGTAACCTTATTTGTTCATGATCTTTTGGACAGCAATTACCCATTATGAATGTATTGAATCAACCTACAACATAAAACATGAAATTTAATGAAAGTTCATGAAAATGAATGGACATCATCGTCAGATTTCTCACACAAAGGTCTGCAATACAAATTAACTCATCCTATCTTCAGAAGGAAATCAGCTGTAAGATGTTTATGAAGATATTTAAAAAAACCCACTTGCATTGAAGTTTCAGGCCTCAAACACGTATGGCAAAAGAAAGTGGACCTACAGCCTCATGATACTGCAGATTGTTCAAGGGATTTTTGTATCTAGCCCCCTTAAAATTTCAGTGCAATAGATAAATCCACACCAATTTTTGATTCTGCTAAGAAAGGAATACTGTGGGTATTTATCTCAAGTATCCAGATACAGCTAGTCAAAGTGTATGAATGACAACTTTTTGATTGATCTTTTCAGACTTGTTTGGATATTTACATTGCATCTGCAGAATATTTCCACCAGATGGTTTTTCAAGAAAAGCATATAGACTATGTACCAAGAAAAGGAAAGACACGGACTGGGAGAGCAGGGAGCTGCAAAACTCGGTGAGCAATCAATTTCAAATTTAAGGGAAAAATAAATCACCTCTTAAATAAAATCTGGTATACCTGAAATTTCAAGATGGGCAATATTAGCATCCACCCATGGCACTATTTTCTCTCACTCTCTGACGCAGCCTATAGCGTGGCGATCATTCGGAAAAAGAATGGAAGACGCACGAAATAATGTAAGACAGGGAAAAGAAGAAGGAACTCTCTTCTCGCGAGTTTTAATTCAATAATCTCCAAAAAAAACTGATTACAATGATAGCCAAAGGCCTTATTTATAGTGTAAAAGTTCTAAGTCAACTAAAAGAAGAAATTCGAAAAGAAATAAAATACAAAATAAATCAAAAACAGACTCCATGTCAGACTAGAACTCTTGCGCGCTCCCGTAGGCCTGTCAAACAATTGAATTAGGCTCCGAAATTTGTAATGGCGGCGAAACGCCAACCTCGTAGAGCTTGTAAAGTGCTTTCCGAAATGGGGTCAACTTAAGGATTCTGACATCGGATGACAAAATTATGGCCGTTCTAGCTCGACAGTGTCAGAACCATGCAGGAATCGGTGCTATCAAGATACCTCAAATCAGGTGCTATCTTCGTGGTTGCCGACCCAAATACCGAACTAAAGTACACGGGGCGAAACTATTTGCATCCAGTCTAATGTGCAGCCCATCTGGCACGTGAGCTTCCTTTGTTACCTCGGTCGGCCAGTTTCTGATCGCTATAACGTCTGCATCATCCTCCCCTGGCTGGAAAGATCTCATCCTCGAGCTGGAAACCTCCTTCAAACAAGAACAACGCATCAAAAGGTTGATGCTAGTCTTTGGATCCCGCTTAGGTAGATCTTCAATCTTCATCGGTGCCAAAGTAATCTTCTGACGATCCTTCCATAAAGTATAGGTATTCTGATGACCATCATAAAAAACTTTGAGATCGTATCGCCACGACCTTCCCAAAAGTAGATGGCACGCATCCATGGCAACAACATCACACCAAACTTCGTCAAAGTACTTACAACCGATTGAAAACAAAACTAGGCAGCGACTATTGACAACTACCTCATACCCTTTCCGGAACCATGATAGCTTGTATGGCTCGAGATGCTTTTTTTGGTAGTCAGATTCAGTTTGTAAACAGCCTCTCGAGAGATGATATTCTCACAGCTACGTCCATCGATGATGACGTTGCAAACTTTTTGTTTGATAGTAAAGATGTTGGCCCACCTCCAATCTTCTTTCTCCTCTATTTTTGGCATGAGTAGGCTCTTTCGAACAACTAGAACCTCTCCTTTATTCCCAAATAGCACGGAATCGTCCTCCTCCTTGCATCCTTCATCATAGGTAGGCTTTGGATCCTCGTCGAAAAATTTTCTCCAATCAACAACTGCTTCCCAGGACGTCCAGCAAGTTTCTTGCATTTGTTCTATGTGTGTCCGATCTCACCACAATTATAGCACCGTAAGGTAGAAATTCCAGCTATGGTTGGTTTTGAAGACCTCGTATCAACAGGGCTATGAACGGGAGGGGTAGAAGCTGTGATACCTTACATGTCTCCTTGATTTTCTGGAACTTGGTTACTTCGCAGGGTAGAATCAGATCTAATCACAGGCTTATGGTATGCCTCCTTGACCGTCCACATGGTGTGAAGTCTCAGGACGTCTTGGATCTGCTGTCAGAGACCTCCAATATATCGCGCGATCATCTGCTCCTCGCTTTCCACCAAATCATTTCGTGCCGGCTGATAGAACTCCTCCATGTACTCATCTATGGATTTGGGCCCTTGCCGAAGATTCTACAGACACTGATACAAGGTTTGGGTGTAGTTGAATGGTAGGAACGGCTCCCTCAACACCTTCTTCATCTTCTTCCAATTATGAGTTTTTGGTTTGCCTCTGCGCTTCCGGATTTTCTTCAATTGCTACCACCAAGCAGAAGCACGACCAGTTAATTTAAGGGCGACAAGCTTTACCTTCTTGTCATCAAGAACCTCTTTGTATTCGAAGATACGCTCGATCTAATCCAGCCAATCAAAGAACACCTCCATTTGTAGACTGCCTGAATATTCAGATAAATTTACTTTGATAAAGTCGAACCAACGGATTGATAGCTCGAACAATTCTCTGCAACCCTCTCATCAGCGTGTGGGAAGACCCCCATGAAAGGAATTTTCGAAATCTGAAAACTCCCCTTCAAATCTGCAATCATCAGGTTCCGCCTCGGATCTCGCATCACGAATTTCTAACTACATAAGACATGCGGTCAGATCCGCCATTTGTCTCCTCAAATCTTCACACTCCAACATCAAATCTAGTTCCCGTTGCATGATTTCTTCATAGGCTGCTGCTTGATTTGCAGGTTGGTTCTTCTTGCGACCACCACCCACTATCTAAACTGCAGGGAAGAAACAGCACTCACAGATCTGAAGGGCTCTGATACCAACTAATGCAGCCTATAGCACGGCAATCGTTGAGAAAGAGGATGGAAGACGCATGAAACAATGAAAGACGAAAAAAAGAAGAAACTCTCTTCTCATGAGTTTTAATTCAATAATCTCCAAAAAAAAACTAATTACAATGATGGCCAAGGCCCTTATTTATAGTGTAAAAATCCTAAGTCAACTAAAAGAAGGAATTCGAAAGAAAATAAAATACGAAATAAATCAAAAACAGACTCTATGTTAGACTAGGACTCTTGCGCGCTCCCGTAGGCCTGTCAAACGATTGAATTAGGCTCCGAAATTCACAGTGTTAGCGAAGCGGCCAGCCTCGTAGAGCTCGAAAAGAGCTTTCCGAAATAGGGTCAACTTAAGGATTCTAATATCGGATAACAAAGTATGACCGTTCTAGCTCGATGTGTCAGAACCCTGCAAGAATCGGTGCTATCTGGATACCTCGGATCAGGTGCTATCTTCGTGGTTGCCGACCCAAATACCGAGCTGAAATACACGGGACTGAACTATTTACATCCAGTATGATGTGCGGCCCATCTGGCACATGAGCTTCTTTCGTTACCTCGATCAGCCAATTTCTAGTCGCTATGACGTCTGCGTTACTCCCCCACCCACCCTCTGGGGATTATGAGATGTAGCTAATCCAAGATCTTACATGTTTTAACATTCCATCTTTCAGAGTGCTAAGATATTCTGGTCACTATGCATTGAACCACCACTTATGATCTGCAGGGTCAGTTGGCAGCTTTGTGTCATTTTTGCATTTGCAGACAACTACGATTAGCAGCATAATTTTTTGCAAACAGTCTGACATGGTAATGGTGTACAAGTAACTACCAGAAAGTGGGCGTCAATTTAATATAATACTGAAGTTTTATTCAGGAGGCATCTACTAAAATCCCTTCGAGTATAAATGCTTGGCTCATAAACTACAAAACCCAATCTTGGGATCCATACCGGTCATGGGCCAATGTGAGATGCTGCTAGGAGTCTGGGGCACTCCCCTACCAACTCTTCGAATGGGTTGGTCTGCCGGTGATTCACTATAACACTTCTTTTTTCTTTCTTTTTTTAATTGTCTCAAGGACTTTAGGAGTTGATTGCCAAAATTAAGGGTTTAGGATGGAATTTTTAAAAAACTGATGATTGGGTTTATGGTGAAGGTAAAAATACCAGTGGTCCAGCACTAATATATCAAAAAAAAAATCAAGAAAAATAACAATAAATTTAAATGAAACACCACTTAAAAAGAAAAACTCTAACCATTAAACTAGAAAGAAAGAGGGAAAAACAAAAATAAATTAAAAAATGGCATCCCAATGATATCAAGATGCTAGGGCATACCATGTCTCAGGACAAACAGGTCCTGGGCCATCCTGGCCAAGATAGATGACTCAAAGTAGGAAGACCCCATCTCAAGAGCCTTCAGGTCCCTTCCCCTTCCCCTTCCCAAGACCCAGTCTCTCTTTATTCCAATCCAAGATGGTCAAGATGGATCAGGTCAAACCAGGCCTTAGATTCATGGTTTTAAGTAGATTAAAATTAGAAAAAGAGTTTTATCTACAAAAAAGCTAACTAGCAAGTGTGCTGGTTAGAATCTTCACAAACATATTGTAATGCATTTAAGTATAGCATCAAAACAACATGAAATAATATAAAATTTAATGTGAGCATGACTGTAGCCAAATTGGAGAAATGATTCTGCTCTTGAAATGATATCCCATGCAATTAAAAACTTACAGCAAAGCATACTTACAGGAGCAGATCCTTCTAAAGAAGCCCTTGCCCTTGTGAAAGACAAATTTCCAGCTAAGAATGAACCACCTCTTTGAAAAACCTTCTGAGGATGATGCCCTTCAGCTGGCCATTTATGTACAGAAGAATCTGTTGTTGCAACCCATATACTGTTATCTTGTAAGGCCATTTGTAGAATTGGAAGCTCTTTCATGCAAAGCAAAATGCTCTCTCTTGTTGACAAGTCTGTCAGGTACAGCTGATGTATCCAGAGTCATGCAGAGAAGAAACCGATCAGGCACATATTAGATGTACTACTTGCTAGAGAAACCTCTTCCAATAATAACCACTGGAAAAACTTTACTTACAGAAAGGTCCCTTCCACCACTGTAAACATGTGTGAAAGATGGAGTGCTGGCAAGTGCCCAGACTGAGTCAGTATGCACAGCATATGAATGTACACAACGCTGCTGACCAAGATCCCATAGACTGCATGAAACAAGATGTGGATTGCATCAACAAAATATCCAGAACCAAGTTCTTCAAACGTGCTAAAAAAAAAAAAGTTGATAGAATAAGAATCAGTTTTCATCATTTTCATCTTTGACCATAAATGACAGAGAACCAAGTGTAAAAACATTATGTTTAAAAAAAGGTTCTAGAGAGAATAAAGATCATTTGGAAAAAGATGGCCAACAGTCTTCTAAAATTAAACATAATTCAGGCAAACCCACAGCACATGAAAGAGATAGAAAAGAGAGAGAAGAAAGAAGGTGGGGGAGCGGAGGGGGGGGGGGGGAGAGTAGAATTTGTTACCGAATCATTGAATCAGATGACCCTGATAAGCAAAACCTGAAAACAAAGATTAATAAGTATTTTAGCAGCTCTAAATAAATTCCGTGTGCTTCCCAACAATATCATAGAAACAGCAAACATCAATATCCCTTGTCTTTTTCCAATACATTTACAAAGAAGCAGGGTGTACAGGTAATAGTATCATTAAACTAGGGTCTCATCACTAGCTATATGCCCAACTCCTCCAGTGCAATTAACGCAATGGTAATATTGTTAGAACACCCTCCCAACTTTAGGCTCATGGGAATAAGACATTGTGCTACTCCCCAGTGAAACCTCATGTGTATCATAACCTTGCATATATGCGTCTTTACTGGACTTGAAAATGCATTGTATGAGGTACTACAAACGCACAAATAAAAAAGGGCATGACATTGTAGAGACGAGAAGAAAGTGGGACAGTGACATAAAGGAGAAGCAAAAACTTTTTTTCTGGAGACAACAAGAGGGGTTCTCTGGCTCCCACCCAATTTATCGAGGTAATACAATTCCATAATGCAAGCAAGGCTCTAATCCAGGCAAATTGATTCTTTGGCACAAGTTGCACAAGATTGATGCCCATTGCTTTGCTGTTTACTCACTACTAAATATTTCTATATGAAATAAGCCAGTAAGCGTTAAGGTTGATTACTTAAGAAGAATCATAAGGTTTGTATCCTGAAATAATAAACTCTCATAAGCTTAAAAACAACCAAGTCTTTAAAAGGGGGCTGAACTTTGATGAGTTGACTTGATTATAGTAGTCAAGTCCCATTTAGGTTTAGTAGCCCGCAGTTTCAACAAAGCAAGCCTCTCGGATCATAATAACAAGTTTGAACCATTTCCAACCAGAATTTTGAAAACATTAAGGGCCTGTTTGGATATTCCTGTAGGAATATACTGCAGGAATCAGGCCTGTTAGCTTGCCTAGCCCACAATCTTCTAAAGGCCTGCCCAAGTCTTATCCTAAATCCCAATCTGTGGATCTGTTAGTCTGCAGCAAGAAAAAAAGACACAAGGCGGTCTTTTTTTTTATCCTATGGTATTTGGGCTGGGTTGATATGGTCCCTATCCAAATGGGCATGCAATCTATAAATGCAGCATGAAATCCAGCCCAATTCTGCTGAATTTTCCAAACAGGCCCCAAATAGTTCCTTAGTTGGCAAATACTGAGATTTGAATTCTACTTATATGGTTATGAAATGAAAACACTGCAAATCAAATATGACATGTTAAGAAAGCCAGCAGAATCAAAGCACAAACACTAACCTTCCAGTTGAATCAAGAAGCAATGCCCTGATGTTATCAGTGTGCCCTCTTAGCTTCATATTCTTTGAACCAGTTCTTGGATCCCAAACACGTACAACCTATGAAGAACCATTAATAGTTTAAGAAACATATGCTGCAGAAAGGTTAAACTTTAAAGAAGAATATGTAATAATAAAACTACAGGACAAAAAGGATAGAAAACTTGCAGTTTCTAAAGTCATCCAAGCACAATAGATGCTAACACAATAATAACACAATAAGAAAGAAGAATCTGCATTATACCTTTTCGGTTCCACCTGAAACGAGTAGGGTTCCACTATCATTCATGGCAAGGGCATAAACTGACTCCTTATGGCCTTTTGCAGCAATTGGACTACATCCATGTGATTGTATATTATGCACAGATAAGCTATTGCTTGCATTGATACAGCGTAAATTTGTCATAGGAATCCCGGTGTTTCCATTTGAAATTTCATCTTCTGTTGCATCAACAGACTTAGCTATTGGAAGAAGAGCTGCCTCAATGTCCCATATAAAGACCTCCCCACCAAGACCCCCAGATGCAACAATATTACTCTAAAATGCATGGTGTTAAAAAAAGAATCAGAAACCTAGATATATAGTGTACAACATGAAGAACTAGAATAAGAAATTGTTTACTCATGGAAAGTTTAAATTAAAAAGATTGGCAGATATTAAATTGCATGCCTAAAGTCTGCTGCTATCCATTAAGAAATTATTCAAAAATAAGAAGATTACATTTTTTTCAGCCGCAGCAAGACAAATAACATAGTCAGAATGTTGACGGAGTGTTCTTGTACAAGCACCATCAGATAAGCAATTCCATACCTGGTAAATACATACATACATACATACATACATATAAATATATATATATATATATGTGTGTGTGCGCGTGTTGATAGAGTTAATGACAATATATTGACTGCAAAATGGAAAGAATTTACTGGAGGAAAAGAACCTTCACAGTGGTGTCAGAAGAACATGAAACAAGAGTGTTACCAGCCAGAACTGCATCATTGACCTGGTGAAATATAAGACAACAAAATGATATGTGAATCTAGACTTCTTAAAAGATGACGATGATGATAGAACTAATTGTCAAATACTAGATATACTACCAAAAGAATTATCTGCAGATATGCATATTAATGACAGCAAAACCAATGCATAGAACTATCAATGAATCTTGATTCCTATTTAATATATATTTTCATCAGATTTGAAGTTCAAACATAGTTAGAATAAAAGTTACATTATACATCTCACAATCCAACCTGTCAAATGTCTGTGCTCGAGTATTTACTGTAACATGTAACATCCACCTGCCTATCATGTGCCAGGGGCCCATTTCAGACAACACATACTAATGACAGTCATTTCAATCAGCACTAACCAGCCCAGGAAGGAACACAAGATAGAGTGATACAAACTACTATAGCTTGCTATGTATGATCCATAGGATATGGACCTACAACAGTTTCAAAAGAAGATAGAAATGAAAGATAGTTTGTGATATCATATCAAAACTTATAAATTTAATTGATGGCGAGGAATAATGAAGGAGAAAAGTTAAAAAAAATTATCATAGTAACTATGTTGGGATGATCTGATCAAGTGTATATATTTTAGATAGGGTTGCAAGTGTGTCACGTCAGGTATGGGTTCATTTGAACCAGATCCAACCAAAACTAGCTTCATGTCAAAGATTAAAACTCAAAAAAAGAAATATCACTTGGCAGGCCTGGATTGGTTTAAATCTTCTTCTAGGTCAGTTTCGGTTGGATCAAAGTTTGAAAGGTTAGGTCTAGGTTTCTAAAAGGTCAAATCTAGTCCAGCCAAGTCACTTCCAATTGTTGAAGATCCACACTCCAAAGTCCAAACAATTAGACATCAAGACTCAAGTCCTTATCTGAGACCCATGCTTGACCAATGTATCTTACCTTCAAGTATGGACTGGATCTAAAGTTGGATACAAGGTTTTAAATCCCATGGGATGGAGATGTCCCGGTGTCTCCATGGAACAGGACGCTCCACTGTCCCATCCTGTCCCGTCCCGATAGCTGTCTCAGTCATGCATCTCAGTAAATATCCTCCATCTCTCTCCCTTTTTTTATTTCTTTCTTGTCTTTTCTTCTTTTTTTCCTTTTTCTTCTACCTTCTTTTCTTTCCTTTGTTTCTTTCTTTTTGTCATCCCCTCTCTTCTTTCTTTTTTGTTCCCTTTTTCTTTTTTCTCTTTCTTTCTTCCTTCTTTCCTTTCTTTCTTTTTCTTCTCCCTTCCCTTATTTCTTTTATTTTTCTTCTTCTTTTTTCCTCTTACTTTTCCTTTTTTTCATCTTGCTCTCTTTCTTTTTCTTTCTTTATATGGATGGGTTTCGGAGTCCCAACCCCATCCCAGTCCTCTTTTCTCGTAAGAATGGGATGGGATGGCCGAGACGCCCCCTGTCCCACTGGGACGTAAACCTTGGTTGGATACAAGTTAGAATGGACCTAGGCAATCTAACTACAGCCCCAACTTGAGATGAATGTAGTACCCTACATCAACCCCTCAAATCCTTCGTTTAGACTATTTCCAAGGTTAAAGAATATCTAGCAGGTTGCCCCCATGTTGCAGAAGTTAAACCATGTATACATTAACCAATGGGATTCTCCATTGGTACATGTTATTAGAAAAAGAAAATAAAATTTAGCCCTAACTATCCAAGCAAGAAAGAATAATTTCATAAATTACTTGCCTCACCAGATGAACCAGTTAGGCATGAAAAGCAGCAGAGAGGAGGAATTTAGAACTTCAGATCTTCTACAGATACCAGCAGAAGAGGGATGAGCAACCATGACCAAGCATGAAGAACAGTGGTGGGATAAGTAGAACAGGGCAGCCCTTATGGAGTGGGAAGGCAGCACAAAGGAAACAAGCCCTCTTTGAGCAGATCTAGATCTATGACCATCCATACACTTTCACTCTCTTGCTTCGGGGACCAAATCAGAGTTTGGCTGCCTGGGGTTAGTGTTGGAAGGATGTGTTGTGAGAGTTACGAGCAATGGCCATCTTCAAACTATGCTTACAGAAGCAACCATTAGACTGCCTTGTTGGATTATAGGGCATTGTTGGTGACTAATAGCTTCCATCTGTTCCACTTAAAAGTGGATTCTTTTTATCTTGGTTCCAACTCTTTAGGAATGGAGTCCATTGCATAAAGCTATATTTTTTGATAGAAATAGAAAGAAAAGAAGTGATCAAAAGAACCATTGAGGCATTGAGACCAGCTTGCATATTTGAGAGACAAGAATGAGGTTTTGGATATAGTTAGTGCCTGCCTATTGTCAATCTTCTCCTTTCTTTTCTTCCTCCCAAAACTTCACACAGTACCCTTTTTTTCCAACTCAGGTGGTGCTTAAAAAAATGAATAACAACAGAGTCTTGAATCATTCTCTACAGAGACAAGAGGGATGTTTTATATAGGCTTCATGATTGGATTAGATGGTAGAGGCCACTCTCTGTCAAATGGCATGGGCAGAGTCCCTTTTCTGAGGTCCTGAGAGAGAGAGGGAAGTCATTTAAAATCCCTTCATGTTTTAGCGAATTATGTAAATCATCATACCACTAATTGTGTCATTAGGTTTTTGATATGCCCAGTTTCAGCTAGTTAAAGCAAAGAACATAAGCCATGTATCCAGATAAAAGGATGAATGTAGAAAAGAATGTCCTAAAGCAAAACTCCAAATGTTATCTTCCCGAAATAACTAGCATAAGTTCCAAGGTACGTCTCAACAACCCAAGATTTCTTGACAAAAATGAAATTAGGATGGCAGCTAACCATAAAAGTTACCTAACTTTAAAGGACCACTATAGGATCCATAAAGCCAACCTTTATGGATCAGAGACACTTGCAGGTTAAGTTTAGGGCTGAGGCTTATAAAGATGACTCGGACGATAAAGTTAGATGATAAAAACAGAAGATAAAAAAAAAAAAAAAAAAAAGAAAATCAAACCCCCAAAATCAAATGCGATGGCCTACTTTCATCAGAATATGGACCTTTGATATGATAGATTTTGTCTGCTATCATGGTTCCACTATTATTTTCTCTGCCTTCTTGGACCATGCAGCAACATCAAACACTCTGTTGAGTATCTCACCCAAAATATGGCTTATTCTTGCACAAGCTTCCTAGGTGAAGACGTTAAATATTTTGTCTTTGGTCATGTATAAGCTCTCCTTATTCTGTCACAAAAAATGGGTCAAGAAACAAGTGACAAAATAAAGTAGATGTCTCTTTTGTCTTCATAGTCATATATTTTTCTTTTTTTCCCTCTGGCCATAGGAGACTGCATGTCATGCCCATGGATACTGTTCACACGTACACACACACACATATACATACATATATGTATGTGTGTGTGTGCATGTGTGTGTGTGTGCACATACATACATACATATATATATACATGTATACATCAAACAGAGCAGAGAGAAACCACCCTCACTCAAAATTTGGAGATAAGCCAAATGCAAAAAGAAGAAAGACATTCCTCCTACTCAAACTTGCACCTCATCCTGCTCGGATGAAAGTTGGGGTTCAATCAAATTACGGCCAACTAAGTACAAACCAACCAACAAATTACCCGATCTTAACTCCATCAGACCCATCAATTAACTTAAATAACTATATAACTAAACTGGTGCCAAACTGAAGTCCAAAAATTTAAACCCACACATATTCAGTTAGGTCATGTAAGGTCAGTCGAGTACTGCTGCCTCAAGCAAGATTGTAAGGAAAATTTAAATTTACAGTTTATAGGACATGTTGGTGCAAAAATCCGCCTGCGTCGGAGAAGCTGGAGTCGAGGGAGTCGCGGTCGCCGCCGGGACCTGCAAAAGAAGTCTAAATCGGAGTTGGGGTTGCTCCGGCAAGACCCTCCGACGCTCAAGTCAGTTCTCTGCCTCAACAAGAATGAAGTGCTCGAACGGAAATTTTAGCAGATTTTTGGGATTGAAATTAGAGCTTAGAGAACAACGTATCTGGGGTCCCCCTTTTATAGGCGGAGGGTGCAACAGACTGATTGCGATGTTTATAACCGTCTGGCAGTGGGCCGCTCGGGGTCAGAAGGAGTTTGTTGTGAAGAGTAGTGGAGTGGAATCGTGGCCATCACCGGGACCTACCACGTGGAGTCTGCTGCGGGGAGTGGAGCGGCATCCGTTGTCGTGACTTGCCAGAGGGTGGAGGAGCCGTGCGATATCCGTCGCAGGAAGTGGAGCAGAGTCATAGCCATTACTGTGGTCTGCCAGGGAGTGATGGAGCCGCGCGGGATCCGTCGCAGGAAGTAGAGCAGAGTCGTGACCGTTACTGTGGTCTGCCAGGGAGTGATGGAGCCGCGCGGGATCCGTCGCAGGAAGTGGAGCAGAGTCGTGGCCGTTACTGAGGCCTGCCAGGGAGTGATGGAGCCGCGTGGGATCCGTCGCAGGAAGCGGAGCAGAGTCGTGGCCGTTATTATGGCCTGCCAGGGGGGTCCAGGCCTGCCGGCCGAAGTTCGATTGGAGTCCGATCTCCGTAAAAGCCTGGATGGGGATCATTTGTCGAGGAATCTCGACCGAGGCCTATCTGCAATAGAAATCCGAAAGGAATTCGTTCATAATGGAAGCTCGGGTGAAGGCTTACGGTGGGAATCCGGCACGGACCGCTCGTGGTAGAAATTTGAAGTAGATCGTTTGCAGCGGAAACTCAGAGTGGGTCGCTTGCAGTAGAAGCTCGGTGTCCAGCCCTCGTAAGAATTCGGGGTGAGGTCTACCTGCAACAGGAGTTCAGGGCGAAAGTCCGGCTCCCGTAGGAGCTCGGACGAAGTCTGCCTGCAGTTGGAGTCGGGGACGAAGTCCGACTCCCGTAGGAGTCCGGGCGAAGTCTTCCTGCAGCCGGAGTCGGAGACGAAGTCCGGCTCCCGTAGAAGTCCGGATGAAGTCTACCTGCAATTGAAGTCGGGGACGAAGTCCGGCTTCCGTAGGAGTCCGGACGAAGTCTACATGCAGTTGAAGTCGGGGACGAAGTCCGACTCCCGTAGGAGTCCGGATGATATCTACCTGCAATTGAAATCGGGGACGAAGTCCGGCTTCCGTAGGAGTCCGGATGGAGTCTACCTGCAGTTGAAGTCGGGGACGAAGTCCGACTCCCGTAGGAGTCCGGACGGAGTCTACCAGCAGCTGAAGTCGGGGACGAAGTTCGGCTCCCGTAGGAGTCCGGACGGAGTCTACCTGCAGCTGAAGTCGGGGACGAAGTCCGGCTCCCGTAGGAGTCCGGACGGAGTCTACCTGCAGTTGAAGTCGGGGACGAAGTCCGGCTCCCGTAGGTCTACCTGCAGTCTAAAAGGTGGTCGATCATCGTGGAAACTTGGGTGGAGTCCGTCCGTCGCGAAGAATCCGATTGACGCTGGTGGGGGCTTATCCGTCGGTAAAACTTGGGAGTGTTGCGGAGGCTCGGTCGTCAGAGAGGTTCGGAAAGATGTCGTCGAAGGTCCGAAATCGGTAGAATCCCCGGAGGGTCACTCCTGTCACGAACTTCGGCTGGGGGTATTTTATACCCAACACCAGTCTCCCTACTTCCAAGTTCGAGTTTCGAATGAAGGAAGTACAGAGAAATTTTCACAGCCGAAGTTGTCTCCTAGAATCCTGTGCACGATCGTCCTCAGATATTCTGGCATTTAATGCGCGCGTGCTGGAGTCTTTTCAAATCGAGGCAATCCGAAGGGACCTTTCGGAATTCCCGCTGAAGCGTTGGCCCAGGTACGGTGCAGTAATGGCTCTGTCAGCTGTCAGCCGCTTTTAGCCGCCTGCGGTGGCGAGTGGGACACGTGGCGAGCGTGGGTCGGCCTGGGGAGATCCGCGATCATTATAGCGCCGGATCCCAGGGTCTATTTAAACCCGCCTTTCCGCCTTCAGGAATCTCATTCCGCCTGAGAGTTCTGTCGGTGTCTGCCTTCTCTCCGAAAGCTCTGATCCTCTTTGGCGTCCACCTTGGCCCTAAGCGTTCTTCGAGTCATCTCTGTCCTCGCCCCTCTACATCCTTCGGAGCGACCTAGGTTAGTCCCGGAACTTTCGTTTCTCTTCTTGCCATCTAGGTGCCCTTTCTCCTCTATTTTTCTTCTGCCGCATTCCTCTGGTTTGGTCCCCTGCAAACCTTTCGCCTCTTGTCCCGCCT
This sequence comes from Elaeis guineensis, assembly GCF_000442705.2. Classification (NCBI taxonomy): domain Eukaryota; kingdom Viridiplantae; phylum Streptophyta; class Magnoliopsida; order Arecales; family Arecaceae; genus Elaeis; species Elaeis guineensis. The sequence continues at coordinate 51,969,807 of NC_026003.2, forward strand.
GATTTCTTCGGGATTTTTAGGGTCTTTGTTTGAAATGTCTTCTGGCACCTCCGCCTCTAGTGGTTCCAGGAGTTCGTCCGCCTCAGCCCCCCAGAACCCCCACGCTGTAGACGAACCCACATCTAGGGCTGGGCCTCGTCCGATTTTTGTGTCGGGTGTCATTCCCTGTTCTCTGACTCCGGATGAGCTTCTATTGATAAGGGTTCAGTATGGAGTTCCTCCGGAGTATGATCTGGAGCTTCCTGGTCCCGCCGACCGGACTAACACCCCTCCACCTGGCCGTTTATGCCTGTATCAGGAGGCCTTCCGTGCCTGACTCCGGCTTCCGCTTCCGCCCTTCGTCGTCGCCCTTTTCCGTTTTTTAGACATTTTTTTAGCTTCAGTTGCACCGAATTCCTTTAGATTTTTTATAGGATTCCTCTCTCTTTGCCACGTAGTCGAAGTTCAGCCATCTCTTTCTTTGTTTAGGTATTCTTACACCTTCAAGCGCCACCCCTCGGCGAAGGACTGGTGGTATTTCTCCCCTCAGTTTGGCAAGAAGGGATTGCTGAAAGGTGCTCCCTCTTCAATCCACAACTGGAAGGGAAGTACCTCTTCGTCCATTGCCCGACCTCGAGGCTGGGATTGCCCTCTTGGGGCTCCCTAAGGGACTCTGTCCGCAGGGCTCTTAGCCTGGGAGAGGACGACCTTCAGGCCGCCCGGAAACTTCTTAGTTACTCAACTCCTTCCCTTCCCAACCTTCTGAAGGAGCAGTTTTTGTTCAACATCGGTTTGAGCCCCCTGGACCCTGCGAATATCCCATCTTTCCTTTCCTTTTCTTTTCTCCCGCTCTTCTTCTCTCTTTTTCTTCTTTTTTTTTTTTTTTACGCGTCACTTCTTCCTTTTTCACTCCATTACTGATCTCTTTTGTTCACTTCTTCCTTTTTTTCTTCTTTTTTTTTTTTTTAGGAATGGACGCCGAAGCAGCACGGATGCTCGCCAGGGGCCTCAAGGCTCACAAAAGAAAAGGCGTCGCGGCCTCCGGATCGGCAAAGAAGGTCAGAACGGAGGAGACGAGTTCGGCCATGCCTGCCCAGGCGGCCCTCGCGGTCGACGTTCCTTCAGACGCCGAACCTCCGGCTCCCCGGGCCTCTTCAAGGAGTTCTCCCGCTAAGGCTCCCGCTTCGGGGGTCCGCTTCGAGGAGGCGCCAGGGGTTGAGAGAGGGAGGAGAAGGAAGTCGGTGGCCCGCAGGGTGAGTAGCCGCCGAGCCGCCATCGAAGAGTCCCTCGGTTCCGAAGGAGAGCCGGGGGAGAATCCCTCTAATGACAGGGACCTGATAAAGTGACTGATCGACGGCTGCATCCTGTCCGAAGTCGTCCAGAGGATTGATCGCGCCGATCCCGAACAGCAGGTTTGGGACTCCCTAGGGTCCTTTCTCGAGGTAAACGGATTCACCTTCCCCCTTCTCCTCGCTCCTTCGTTTTTTTAATTCTTTAACTTTCGTTCTGACCTCCTGGCCGCCCTTGCAGATCGGGCACCAGCTCCTTGCCAACATCGAGGCGACGAACCAGGCGAGAAGGGACGCCATTCAGGCGGAGGAGAGTCGCCGGGCCGAAGTAACCCGCTTCAAAGAAAAGGTTGCTGAGGTAGCCAACCTCCAAGAGGCCCTTGAGAAAGAAAAGCAGACCTCGGAGGAGACGGTGAGGAAGCCGGAGGCCGAGGTCGCGAATTTGACGGAGCAAATTCCGGTTCTGATCTCGGAGGCCAGGGTCCTAGCAGTGGAGGAGTTCAAGGCCTCCGTAGAGATGAGGGACCTGAACGTCAAATTCGGCCAAGAAGCATTCATCAAAGGGTTCGAGCTCTGCCAGGAGAAGGTGGTCAAGAAATTTCCCGAGCTCGACCTCAGCTTCTTGGACGAGGCGTCTGAAGACGAAGCCGGTCCCTCTCCCACTGCTACTGCCACCGCAGCCCCCTTCCGGGAACACCGAGCTCCCCAACTCCTATTTCAGAAGTCTGAGACCTCTGACTTTGTATTTTTCTTTTATTGCAATTTTTCTTTTTCCTCTTGTCTTTAAGAAACATTCAATCAATAAAATTGGGTTTCTCCTTTTGGAGGGCTTCTCCACTCTGCTCCCCCTTTTTTTTTTGTTTTGCTTTCTGCAATGAGACGCGCTTTGATGCTTTTGTCTCCCGATGGCAGTGTCCTGCCGAAGCGCTTCCCCTGCCACAGGGGATTCCGCTGAAGTCCATGATCCAACGTCTGAAGAAGAAAGTTCGTCATTTAACAAAAGGGCGAAGGAGATGGAGGGCGAACTTCGCAAGTTGAGGGAGAGCCACTCTGAGGCCACTGCGGAGGCCACCTACTTTCGGAACCTTCACGTGAAGGGGATCATGGAGTACAGCCGGAGGAAAGCGAACTTCGAGAAGGAGCTCGAGGAACATAAGAAGCGCGCCAGCGACCGATCTTGGGCCCAAGCTGCCAAGATCAGCTCTCTCAGAGTGGAGCTGTCGGCTGCACAGGAGAGGATTAGCCAGTTGGAAGGAAGCTCGTCCCGACTTTTGACTCGGGCCGACTGTGACCGGGAATGGTCGAAGTTCTCCGACCTTCAGCAACAGCTCCAGGATGCCGAGGCGAGCTATAACGCGTACCGGGCCGGCTGGTGCAGGCAGGTGGACGAATACGAGGGGAAGCTCAGGATGGCGACCGACGAGGTTGCCCGCCTTCAAAGGCAGCTAGCTGAAGGGGCTCAGTTTGCTCCCGTTCGGGATTCCGACGAACTCCAATCCCTGAGAAGAATCGTAGAAGAGCTATCTATCGCCCTTGGGGAGGGGAAGGCCGAACTGCAGCAATTGAAGATCCAGCTGGTATACGAGCAGCGGGCAGTCAAGGATGCAGAGGCGGAATCTGAGATCCTAAGAAAAAGGCATCGAGAGGCGGAGAACGAAAGCCAGCGGCTTCATCGGAGATATATGGAAATGCTAATGAGAGAGAAGGAATTGGAAGAAGAAGTCGAGAGCTTAAGGCACTCCCTGATGAGGGTCGAAGCCGAAAGTTTGAAGTCGGAGGAAGTCGGGCCCCCTTAGGGCTCTTTTTGTCTTTCGTCCCTCTAAGTGTCTTCTCTTGCCGCTTGTCTGTTTGTTGTCGTTGTTTTTGTTTTTTTTTTTTGATCTTCCAGGCTCTGTAATGCACATTTTGCTAATGAAATGAAAAGATCTTTGTTACCTTACCCGTACGTCGTGTTGAATTGTCGTGCGCTGGACTTCTTTCATTTTTGCCCCGTGCGATGTCGATGTTGTTCGAAGGTTCCTTGTTCATTTTTGTATTAGGTCGTCATTACCGAGTTTCTTATGCTTTTGATTGGTTCGACGTCGACGCCGCTTGAAGGTTCCTAACCATCGCCGTGTCGATTTGCCTTTTGTTCGCGACCGTAGATCTTACTTTCTCTTCCTCCCTCTTCATAGAGACGAGGTCCTTTGTGCTTTTGGTGTAGTTCGGCCTCCGTTTTTTGTTGGGGTAGCCCACCGCTGTTCCTTCACATTTCCCTCCTTCTTTTAGGCAAGGGTTTTCCCTAGCCTTTTATGGAGTCACGGTAGCCTAAAAGGGCCGCCGAGAAGGTTTTCTTCTTTCTTGTCTGGTCTCGAATGGCCGGACCTTAATGGGTGTCAGGACGAGGTTCTTCTGATGTGATCGGTTTCGGCTCAGGTTAGGACGAGGTTCTCCTTCTGTTCCTAACGGGGCTGTGGGGGCACATATGGGCGCTGTATGGCCTCTCCCCTCATCCGGTCTACAAACAACCGGGCCTTCGACCTTGCTCATGTTAAGGTGAAGTTCTCCTCCTGTCCCTAACATGGCTATGGGGGCACATATGGACGCTGTATGGCCTCTCCCCCCATCCGGTCTACAAATAACCGGGCTTTCGACCTTGCTCATGTTAGGGCGAGGTTCTCCTCCTGTCCCTAACATGGTTGTGGGGGCGCATATGGGCGCTGTATGGCCTCTCCCCCCATCCGGTCTACAAATAACCGGACCTTCGACTTTGCTCATGTTAGGGCGAGGTTCTCCTCCTGTCCCTAACATGGCTGTGGGGGCGCATATGGGCACTGTACGGCCTCTCCCCCCATCTAATCTACAAATAACCGAGCCTTCGACCTTGCTCATGTTAGGGCGAGGTTCTCCTCCTGTCCCTAACATGGCTGTGGGGGCGCATATGGGTGCTGTATGGCCTCTCCCCCCATCCGGTCTACAAATAACCGAGCCTTCGACCTTGTTCACATTAGGGTTTGTTTTCGTTGTCCGAAAGGGTCGTCCCCTGTCGTTACAAGTCCATGCCAAAAAGGAAAAGATGTACAGATCTGAAAGGAATCTTGATTTAAAGCGGGGTCGTTCGTAATACATTTACAAGTTTTCAAACCCTAGGACTGTGGAAGGTCTGCTTCCTGTCAAGGTCCTCTAGAGACGGAGTTGATGATCCCAATTGGAGGCCGATCTCCGGACTGCTCTTCCCTCCTTGGCGGCTCAGGCTGCGGTAGGGCCCTTGGCCGATCTTCTCTACCCTCAGGCCGGCGCCGAATGAACCTATCGAGTCGACCTCGTCGAATGAGCTCCTCGATTTCGTCTCGGAGCTGGATACATTCCTCCGTGTCGTGGCCGTGGTCACGATGGTAGAGGCAGAACTTGTTGGGATTGCGCTTCCCGGGGTGTGTGTGCATCCTCTCTGGCCTTGGGAGCTGTTCTCTGACCTCCATCAGCACCTGGATTTTCGACACGTTAAGGGGGGCATAGCTGCGGAATCTTCCTGGGGGAGAGCCCCGCCGAGCCCAGCGCTCCGGGCTTCCCTGCCTGCGTGCTCGGGGAGGAGTCTGGACGCGCTAGTGCCCGGGAGGAGTTCGAGAACGTGGCTGAGCTTCTCTCGGCCCTTTTTCGACTGCGGGCTTACTCGAGTCTCCCGCCTGCCGCTCTCTCGTGGTCTCCTCATCCTTCATTTTGAAGGCTTCTTCCGCTCGGACGTACCCTTCGGCCCGAGCCAACAGGTCAGCAAAATCCCTGGGGTACTTCTTTTCCAGGGAGAATAAAAGGTCGTTCTTCTGAAGGCCGCCTTTCAGGACGGCCATCGCTACCGATTGGTCCAAGTTTCGGATCTCCAACGCGGCGACATTGAAACGGTTGATGTAGACCCGAATGGACTCCCCCTCCCTCTGCTTGATGTTGATGAGGGACTCCGAACCCTTCCGGGGACGCCGGCTGCTAACAAAATGAGCCACAAACTGGTGGCTCATCTGATTAAAGGAAAAGATGGTATCCGGCTTCAGTGCCGAGTACCAGTTTCTCGCCGCTCCCTTCAAGGTGGATGGGAAGGCTCGGCATAGGATGGTGTCGGGTGCGCCATGAAGCAGCATAATTGTCCGGAAGGCCTCCAGATGGTCAATTGGGTCCGAAGTCCCGTCGTAGCTTTCAAATTGAGGGAGCTTGAAGTTCGGCGGGATCGGTTCCTGCATGATCATTTGAGAAAAGGGAGGGTCAATACAAATGTCCTCACCATAAGCGGGGAGAGCGTGGCGGAGTTCTTCGATCCGCCGGTTCATCTCCTGGAGCCTCCGGTCCAGGAAATCCTCTCGACTACGGGTCTCAAGGGTCTTCTGACAAAATAGAGGTAGAGATCTTCCAAGGGTGGAATCGTGATCTGACTGAGGGTTCTCCACCCTCGGATTCGTCTTTCCGGGAAAGACGGGGCGGCTGGCCCAAGTGGCCCGTCCTACCGTCGGATTTTGGAGTTCTGGTGACGCTCTCCAGTCGCACTGATGCCTGCGGCTGCTGCTGCTGTTGTATGGCCTGCACGGCTTCAGTGAGGCCTCTGACCTGCTGCACCAGTAGGTCGAATTATTCCGCGCCAACCGCCGCTGTCGGAGGAGGCTGGGAAACTGGGGGTGAGGCCGGAGCCTGAGATCTGGCCGCGGAGGCCGTGGATCGCCGTGTGGATGCTTTGCGGGGAGGCATCAGGCGAAGATCTAGCGGGGGAAGGAGGAGAGGACGTCGAAAAAGATGACCGGAGACGGTCCCGTTGAGTGCTCCTTTAAGAACAAGGGTACTGCGAAGACACACGCCCTTCCTCTAGCGCCAATCCTGTTGGTACAAAAATCCGCCTGCGTCGGAGAAGCTAGAGTCGAGGGAGTCGCGGTCGCCACCGGGACCTGCAAAAGAAGTCTAAACCGGAGTTGGGGTTGCTCCGGCAAGACCCTCCGACGCTCAAGTCAGTTCTCTGCCTCAACAAAAATGGAGTGCTCGAACGAAAATTTTAGCAGAGGTTTTAGGATAGAAATTAGAACTTAGAGAACAACGTATCTGGGGTCCCCCTTTTATAGGCGGAGGGTGCAACAGACTGATAGCGATGTTTATAACCGTCTGGCAGTGGACCACTCGGGGTCAAGAGAAGTTTGTTGTGAAGAGTAGTGGAGTGGAATCGTGGCCATCACCGGGACCTGCCACGTGGAGTCTGTTGCAGGGAGTGGAGCGGTGTCCGTTGTCGCGACTTGCCAGAGGGTGGAGGAGCCGTGCGGTATCCGTCGCAGGAAGTGGAGCAGAGTCGTAGCTATTACTGTGGTCTGCCAGGGAGTGATGGAGCTGCGCGGGATCCATCGCAGGAAGTGGAGCAGAGTCGTGGCCGTTACTGTGATCTGCCAGGGAGTGATGGAGCCGTGCGAGATCCGTCGCAGGAAGTGGAGCAGAGTTGTGGCCGTTACTGAGACCTGCCAGGGAGTGATGGAGCCGCGTGGGATCCATCGCAGGAAGCGGAGCAGAGTCGTGGCCGTTATTATGGCCTGCCAGGGGGTCCAGGCCTGTCGGCTGAAGTTCGGTTGGAGTCCAATCTCCGTAAAAGTCCGGATGGGGATCATTTGTCGAGGAATCTCGGCCGAGGCCTATCTACAATAGAAATCCGAAAGGAATTCGTTCATAATGGAAGCTTGGGTGAAGGCTTACGGTGGGAATCCGGCATGGATCGCTCGTGGTAGAAATTTGAAGTAGATCATTTGCAGCGGAAACTCGGAGTGGGTCGCTTGTAGTAGAAGCTCGGTGTCCGGCCCTCGTAAGAATTCGGGGTGAGGTCTACCTGCAACAGGAGTTCAGGGCGAAAGTCCGGCTCCCGTAGGAGCTCGGACGAAGTCTGCCTGCAGTTGGAGTCGGGGACGAAGTCCGGCTCCCGTAGGAGTCCGGGCGAAGTCTTCCTGCAGCCGGAGTCGGGGACGAAGTCCGGCTCCCGTAGGAGTCCGGGCGAAGTCTTCCTGCAGCCGGAGTCGGGGACGAAGTCCGGCTTCCGTAGGAGTCCGGATGAAGTCTACCTGCAATTGAAGTCGGGGACGAAGTCCGACTCCCGTAGGAGTCCGGATGAAGTCTACCTGCAATTGAAGTCGGAGACAAAGTCCGGCTCCCGTAGGAGTCCGGACGGAGTCTACCTGCAGCTGAAGTCGGGGATGAAGTCCGGCTCCCGTAGGAGTCCGGACGAAGTCTGCCTGCAATTGAAGTCGGAGACAAAGTCCAGCTCCCGTAAAAGTCCGAATGAAGTCTACCTGCAGTTGAAGTCGGGGATGAAGTCCGACTCCCGTAGGAGTCCGGACGAAGTCTCCCTGCAGTTGAAGTCGGGGACGAAGTCCGGCTCCCGTAGGAGTCCGGATGAAGTCTACCTGCAATTGAAGTCGGAGACGAAGTCCGGCTCCCATAGGAGTCCGGACGGAGTCTACCTGCAGTTGAAGTCGGGGACGAAGTCCGGCTCCCGTAGGAGTCCGAATGAAGTCTACCTGCAATTGAAGTCGGGGACGAAGTCCGGCTCCCGTAGGAGTCCGGACGGAATCTACCTGCAGTTGAAGTCGGAGACGAAGTCCGACTCCCGTAGGAGTCCGGATGAAGTCTAGAAAGTGGTCGATCATCGTGGAAACTTGGGTGGAGTCCGTCCGTCGCAAAGAATCCGGTCGATGCTGATGGGGGCTTATCCGTCGGCAAAACTTGGGAGTGTTGCGGAGACTCGGCCGCCAGAGAGGTTCGGAAAGATATCGTCGAAGGTCCGAAGTCGGTAGAATTTCCGGAGGGTCACTCCTGTCACGAACTTCGGCTGGGGGGTATTTTATACCTAACAGGACACATATTGCATTTGCATCAGTTGGCTTAGAAAAGTTCAGGTTTTATATGGGTTGGCTTGGTTAAAAGCTACTGAAATATACACTAAATATGGGTGAGAACGGGTGGAAGCCCTCAGATAGAAAATTAGGTTAGATTTAAAATCAGTCAAGTAATACATACATAACACACCGAAATATATACTAAATATGGGTGAGAACGGGTGGAAGCCCTCAGATAGAAAATTAGGTTAGATTTAAAATCGGTCAAGTAATACATACATAACACACCATGTTACATAAAAGTTTGAACCACAAGTTTGTGTATGACTAGCAAAACCAAAATTGATACAATGGTGTAAGAATGTAATAAATTTACCAATTAATTAAGAGTCTCCTATCAAGTAATTGAGTCACCTTAGACTCATACTCGTCTATTTAAAAAATAAAATTTAAATAAAATTTAAAAACATAGACAAACTTGTTATTTATGGCATAAATAAATAATGATTTTTATTTCAAACTAAGCATTTGGAAGACAAGTAGCGGTCATTTTGGATAAAGGATGCAAGTGGCATAGTAGAAATTATTTCATTATCAGATTAAGACATCCAGTTTTACAAAAGGTTAGAAGATGCAAAGTGACAAGAAATAACTATCCAATAACAATCATGCCACTCATAAATAGAAAAGATAAATTTTTCATTATACATATAGAAAAGAATCCATGGCTTGGTGTAGGAATACATACCCAGTCAACATGTGACTCGAATGTCGCGGAGAACGTAGCATCATTATCAGTCAAAGCCCATCTCTTCAGTGTCCCATCCCTACTCCCAGTGAAAAGATAATCACAGCCATCAGGAGGCAAAGATTTTAAAACAGCGAGGCAGTTAACACCTGCACAATGCTGCAGGAAAAGACAAGATTTGAAGTGGAACAACATGTCCCATACCTCCAACAATAGCTTAAACTTGAAACCAAAAGTGATGATCATTTTACAGCAGGGTTGTACTAGAAAGGAAGATAAGGAGAATCACATGAAGGAAGAGAAATACACCATACCTTTGTGTCATCTGCATCATTCAGCACATATGTTAAGCGTTTTTCCTTTCGAGGGCGTGATGAATTTGATGTGTTACCAGCACTGCCCACACGATGCATTGCAAGCATGCCTAAAACAAACAACATTAAAACTGTCAAACAAACCACCTTTATATGGTTTACATTTTAAATATATGAAAAGGGCAAAATTAACCGAAAGAAGTATTGAACAATAACAATAAAGTAAAACAGTGATATATTTTAGCAAACGATCAAGAAATCACATGCAACTAACACGATCTAACATTCGAAAAGGAATTTGCGGGCTGTCATCCATAAATCAACATTTCTTTTAATCATAAAAATTTTCAAACCCAATGCTTTTAATAAAAATTCTTGCAAGTTGCCTGCTTACTTTCTTTATAAGATTATTCATATTTCCACATTTTATTTAGTGATAAAAATTATTCAAGACCTATCCCAAAAAAAAAAAAATGTAAATCACGGTTTTAAATAACAGCAGTTATAACATCATAGCAGATGTTATAAATGTATGAAGGCACTCCCAACCAAGGACTCAAGTCCCGACAGAATGTCCATTGGGATGGAGTACCATCCTGAGTATCAGGATAGAAACATCCTGCCATTATCCCAGCATCTTGGCCAGCACATCTTGGGACATCTCCTATCTCAAGTGTTGGGTCAGGACGGGACAATAATGCATCCCGTTCCATAAGAAAACCGGGGCAATCTCGTCCGACAAGATTTAAAACCTTGTTCCTAAAATTATGATACATGTAACAACAAAATACTGAAGTGTTTGTTATTCTACATAATGACTACTAGTGAAATTGTACAGGTAATAGTGGCCATGATTTGATTGTATCACTGTTTATATAATATAATAGTAGTTTTTCGGTTACTTTTCCATTAAAATGGCCATAGCACAGCAATAAAATCATGTCAGAAAGGAGATTTCTTGCAAATTATTTTAAGCAAAAGTCCATTGTGACTGTTATAGCAGCAAATAATAATTTTAGCCATGACTATTATATAACTAAAATAGTGCTATTAACACCATCATGAATACACTACAATTCATTAACAAATTGACAATCAGTTAAAGATCAGTCTTTGAGTCAGCATTCTGTATTCTGCAAAGAATCAGCCTACTAATAATGGAGCCCATGAACAAATTAAATTTTTTTTTTCAAGACATGCTCACCAATTCATTTTTTTGTGCTTAAAAATCAAGCCCGATTAGTATGATTACTAAAATTTAAAAACCAAGAAAATTAAGGGAAAAGGCTCCTTCTGTAATTTGTTTGATATCATGTGCAAAATAGCATGCCTCATAATCCTTATGGGCATTTTTGGGAGGATAAAACCTATGAATATGCTTCTCCTACCACCTTGATGAGCTGGGGCAATTACAGTCCTGCTGCAAGTTCCTTTCGTAAAACTTCTTAGGAATTATATTGTCGGAGATGGGAAAGACTAACAATTGCATCATATCACAATCTAAGATGCCCATGGTTCAATGTGAGTCAGCCAGAAAATACGGCACCATTATATAGGGTCAACTGAGTGGTTATGCAAGGGCAGTCAACTAATCACATGCATCGAGTACAATGCCAGCTAATCATGTCAGGCATCAAGCGATCCAAAGACAAGAAAAGCTTGAGAAGGTGTTGTCTTCTGCCTAAAAAGGTTACCCTAGTGTCTCAAACATATTTCTATATCACTGCAGAGAAAATCTAAATTATCCAAGAGCAGAATTAAAACATTTCCCTTGCGTCTGTATTTATATTTGTAGAGATTGTACATAGAGTTCTGCATCTGGAAATGACAAAGTTTGTCAAGTAAAGGCACAAATTATTAAATTATTTTCTTTAGTCATAAATCAAGCGTAAAGCTGGACAGTTTCATAGTCATTTTAGCCCATCTAACAATAAGAACATGAGCATTTGTTGTGACAACATGGCCTAACAATCTGTCATCTTATGCAGCTTTAAAGCAACCAGTCTATTCAAAGTAAACTGAGTTATACGATGCCACTAGATTAACTGGATCTATATTTAAATTCAGCTAACAGACAATGGTCATGCTGTGTATCGCTGAGTATAAACATTAGTATGACAGGACAGTTTTCAAGCTGACAGTGATTGTATATTAAGCATTAGTCAGCTAAATTTTTCCACTGATAGTTTCCAGATATCATATACTTTTTTCTATAACACGTGCTAGTAAGGCAAATACACTAAACAATGCACCTTTGAAAAGAATTTGCAATTAATAAGGCCGAAACTTTCGGAATAGGATCCCAATTCACGTTTTTTCTTATTTTTTTCATAAAAAGAAATCTAAAAAATTACCATAGAAGAGAATATAGTAATCGGCTACGTCTAGGTCAGGACTAAATTCCTCAGCATGCCCGCGCTTCCAAAAGGACTCTTATTCGAGCCCAATCAACGAAGGAATCCACGCTCTTTGCACCAAACCCCTCGACACCAGACGGAATCGAGTACAAAAATCGAAGACCCGAACGGTAATATGCCGGGACTAGAAGAATCTAGAAAGGCGATCATGGCGATCGATAGACTCAAAAACTTGATACGGTAAGATGAACGAGGGCTAGGGTTTTGGTCGAGGGCGAGAGAGAGAGGAGAGGATGCGATAAGAGAAGAGAGGACGTACTGAGACGAAGCGATGGCGAGTGAAACCCAGGTTGCCGTTCGCAGTTGCAGAGGGCTCGACAAGAAAGAGAGAAAACAGAGAGGGGCAGCGGAGAAACGACGGGCCACCGCAGTCCGCAGGAAGAGTTGGTTGTCGTTCTTCCCTCTTCACGTTTCACATTTGGACGGCTTTTTCTCTCTCTCGACACACTCTGGGGTGCACCTTGGGCCGGTTTAATCCCTAATCACATCCATAGTTTGGTTTGATCCGGACCAATTCTAAATTTTAGCAAGTCTAAATTTTTAGTTATTTACTAGCTTATAATTCAGTGCGACGTGTGGGATGCGATTTTTTAAATAATATTTAATTTCATTTATTTATTTTATTATGTCTATTTTATATATATATTAAAAATATATCTTAAATCTTGTATATTAATCGGGTATAACTTAGGTTGCATTTGGTGCATCGCGAGGTGAAGGTATTGTGGATTGCCTTCAAAATAAATTACCACTAATAAATTATCAGTAATATTGATTACTGTGTTTGGTACATACAGATAATATTGCAATAAAATTACTAAAAATCTTGATTAATATGTTTGGTATCACAATCAAATTATCGGTAATGTATAATCAAATTTTTAAAATACCTCCAATAATTTTGTCTGGTGCTCTTCTTTTCTCTAGTGAGAAGTGATGGTAGCGGTGTGAAAGTTGTGGTAGCATGAAAAAGTGGTGGGCCGGAGGGTGAGGATGGGGCAGGCGCACGTGGAGCCATAGGGGTGGTGGGGACGGACGTGGAGGAGCTATGGAGGGATGGTAAGGGGACAAAGGCGAAGGAGCCACGGACAGACAAAAGAAGATGGAGGAGCCACGGGCCGAGGGCACATACAGAGGGGGGTGGGGGGGAGGGGAAAGGGTTGGGCAATGGCTTTTGTATGATTTTTGTGAGGGATAATTTTGTCTAAAATTTTATTGCAGTATTGCTAAAAAGTGGTGTTGGTGCAAATCTGCTTGCGCCGGAGAAGCTGGAGTCGGGGAAGTCGCGGTCGCCGTCGGGACCTGCAAAGGAAGTCTAAACCAGAGGTGGGGTTGCTCCGGCAAGACCCTCCGACGCTCAAGTCAGTTCTCTGCCTCAACAAGAATGGAGTGCTCGAATGGAGAATTTAGCAGAGTTTTTAGATAAAGGATGAGAGCTTATAGAATAACGTATCTGGAGCCCCCTTTTATAGGCGGAGGGGGCAGTAGCCTGATAGCGACATCTGTAACTGTCTGACAGCGGGCTGCCCAGGGTCAGGTGGAGTTTGTTGCAGAGAGTAGCGGGGTGGACCCGTGGCAATCATCGGGGTGTGCCACGTGGGGCCTGCCGTGGGAAGTGGAGCAGAATCATGGCCTTAATACAGCCTGTCAGGGAGTAATGGGGTCGCGTGGGGTCCGCCGCAGGGAGCGGAACAGAATCATGGCCGTTAATACAGCCTGTCAGGGAGTAATGGGGTCGCGTAGGGTCCGCCGCAGGGAGTGGAGCAGTGTTGCCCATTACCGTGGCCTGTCTGGGAGTGCAGATCCGTCGGCTGAAGTTCGGCAGCGGTCGGAGCTGATGACGAAGCCCGGCTCTCGTAGGAGTCCGGGCGGAGTCTTCCTGCAATTAAAGTTAAAGGCGAAGTCCGGCTCCCGTAGGAGTCCGGACAAGGCTTACCGGCAGCTGATGTTGAGGACGGAGCCAGGCTCCCGTAGGAGTCCGGGCGGAGTCTACTTGCTGTTGAAATTGTCGGCGGAGTCCGGCTCCCGTAGGAGTCCGGACGCAGTCTGTTTGCAGCTGTTGGAGTCGAGGATGAAGCCCGGCTCCCGTAGGAGTCCGGGCGGAGTCCGCAAGGGCTAATCCCGCTGAGAACTTCGGCCGTGGGTATTTTGTACCCAACACTAGTCCCCTACTTTCGAGTTCGAATTACGAATGAAGAAAGTACAGAAAGATGGGTATGGCCGAAGTTGTCCTCTCAATTCCTGCGCATAACCGTCCTTGGATATGTTGGCATTTAATGTGTGCACGTCAGAGCCCTTTTTCCGGTTAAGACGACCTGAAGAGTCTTTTCGGAACTCCCGCCGAAACGCGATCCCAAGCATCGCGCTACGAAATTTGTGAACAGTTAATCCTCGATAGCGGCGAGTGGGACATGCGGGACACGTGGCATACACCGGTTGGCATAGGGACACCCGCCGCCATAACTGTGCTAAGATCCGTTGGCTATTTAAACCCCCTACTCTTCCTTCGGAGCTTCATCCTGCCGAGAGGACGGCACCTTTCTTTCGTCTGAGAGCATAGCTGCTCAGCTACTTCCTCCGCACCGGTCCTTGCCGTCTTCAGCCCCTCGATTCTTCCCTAAGGGGTTCCTACGTCATGCCCTCCACCCCGGAGGCCATCCTCGAAGGGATGTCTAGGGCTTGGAGGAAGGCGAGGAGGAGAACAGCGGCCGGTGAGTCCTCCGATCATCAAGTGGCCACTGAGGATCCCCGTCGTTTCAAAGGGGGCTCAAGGAAGAATTCTTTCAACAACAGGGGTTTAATAACGGGGGCCGCCGGTAAAGTTATTATGCCCGAGAATTTGGAGTAGCAAGGCGGGGTGATACCGGTCAAGAGGGCAGAGCTGTCGTCACAAGCTGTGGCGGGATCCTTGATGCCGTCGGGGCCGAGGGACCAGAAGCGGTCGGCGTCGACGGTGGGGCAGTAAAATTTATTGCGGGGACGGTGGAAGTAGCGCATACCGACCTTGCCGGAGCATTTTGGACGGTGGCTGTCACGGAGCATTCGATTATCTCTGGTGCCACTGCTGCCCCCCGGGTGACTCCGGTTCTTCTTGAAACAGGTCTTCGCCACCGCTGCCATTGCCCCTACCGCCCCTGGGAATCTATCCCATCCTTTTCCCCCTAAGGTTGGAACTTCGGAGGTGGAGCGAAACAAGGCGGGGTGAAAGCCGATGAGCCCGTCACACGCACTGGGCAACGTGGTTGGGAAGGACAAAATGGGAAGAGAAATTTGTGGCTTGAGGCGGCCTCCAATGTATTCTTTCCAAACCGTGTTCGCGAGACTTGCAATGATGTATATTTTTTTTTCTTGGCCCACCGGTCTTGTAACGTACATCTTGTTAGTTGAAAAATGAAAAGGAGATTTTGTTACCTCGTCCGTATCTTGCATCGAATAGTTGTCTGTCGAACTTCTTTATTCTTCTTTCTTCTCTCTTCCTCCTCTCTTTTTTTTTTTTTTTTTTTACGACGTCCTAAGGTCATTGGTGGTCCCTTTTATTTATATTGGATTGTCATTTGTCGATCTCCTTTTCAATTTTTACGCCGTTCGAAGGTACCCGATTGCTATTGCACCAACCCATCTTTTCCGTCAATGGCAGCAGGCTCGCCCGGGGCCATTTGGGCTTGGGGTCCTTCTTAGGGCTTGAGTCCGGGGTCCGAGCTTCTGTCACCCTGAGTAAGTTGTCCTATTTTGCATCGAGTCTGGACGAAGAACACTAGCTGTTGAAGTTGGTGATGAGGTCCGGCTCCCGTAGGAGTCCGGGCGGGGAATCCCTCTTGAAGTTGGAGTTGTGGGCGGAGCCCGGCTCCCGTAGGAGTCCAGGCGGAGCCTTCCTTGGCGTCGTGGACAGAGCCCGGCTCCCGTAGGAGTCAGGACGAAGTCTTCCTGCAATCAAAGTAGGGTATGAAATCCGGCTCTCGTGGGAGTCCAGACAGGATTTATCAAAAATCGAAGTTGGCGGCGGAGCCCGGCTCCCATATAGGTCCGGGCTGAGTTTACCACCGATTGAAGTTGCTTAAGCTAGGGCAAGGTTTTCCTCCTTGGGGGCATATATGGGCATTGCAGGGCCTCTCCCCCCATCCGATCTAAAAGAACCGGGCCTTTGACTTTGCTCATGTCAGGGCGAGGTCCTTCTCCTGTTCCTGACATGGCTGTGGGGGCACATTAGGGCGCTGTAAGGCCTCTCCCCCCATCCGATCTAAATGGAACCGGGCCTTCGACTTTGCTCAAGTTAGGGCGAGGTTCTCCTCCTGTCCCTAACAGGACTGTGGGGGCACATATGGGCGTTGTAGGGCCTCTCCTCCCATCCGGTCTAAATGGAACCGGGCCTTCGACTTTGCTCAAGTTAGGGTGAGGTTCTCCTCCTGTCCCTAACAGGGCTGTGGGGGCACATATGGGCGTTGTAGGACCTCTCCCCCCATCCGGTCTAAATGGAACCGGGCCTTCGACTTTGCTCAAGTTAGGGCGAGGTTCTCTTCCTGTCCCTAACAGGGCTGTGGGGGCACATATGGGTGTTGTAGGGCCTCTCCCCCCATTCGGTCTAAATGGAACCGGGCCTTCGACTTTGCTCAAGTTAGGGTGAGGTTCTCCTCCTGTCCCTAACAGGGCTGTGGGGGCACATATGGGCGTTGTAGGGCCTCTCCCCCCATCCGGTCTAAATGGAACCGGGCCTTCGACTTTGCTCAAGTTAGGGCGAAGTTCTCCTCCTGTCCCTAACAGGGCTGTGGGGGCACATATGGGCGTTGTAGGGCCTCTCCTCCCATCCGGTCTAAATGGAATCGGGCCTTCGACTTTGCTTAAGTTAGGGCAAGGTTCTCCTCCTGTCCCTAACAGGGCTGTGGGGGCACATATGGGCATTGTAGGGCCTCTCCCCCCATCCGGTCTAAATGGAACCGGGCTTTCGACTTTGTTGGGATGACGTTTCCCTTTCGTTTCTGACACAGTTTATGCGAATTGTTCAAAGACATACAGGTATGCAATTTCCAATTAAAATAAAGTTATTGGTAGTACACCCGTAAGTTTTCCGAGTTCCACGGTCGCGGGAGGTCGACTCTGTTGAAAAATGTGTCCCAAAAAGCCAATCGTCAAGCTGTTGACGGTTGAGCAACCAAGTATTATAATTGATTTGTTAATAAATAAAATATATTTGGCATTTTCATCATAAGCTTTCATCTTCTAATGAACTCCGTTGTTATGATAAAGTCCTTAGGACTATTTAGATTCGATAAAGAGAGGATTTATCGATTAGTCCTTAAAATAGTTCACGACCAAATGATAGGCTGTTAATAAGGACAACAGCTTCTATCGAGCATAGGTCGCTGTAGGCCATATGGGTTGGTTGTTCTCTTAACCAAGGAGTGTGGAGACACTGGTATGGCATACAGGTGAGATGTAAGGGTACATCATCATTGAACGTGACCAACTCCAGAGTATTCTGCTGTCGAGAATGTCTCTGATGGGATATAGGTATAAGTGTCCCTTAGACTTGAGATCGCCTCAGTGACTTGCAAGCAACTCACTGTGCTTTAGTACTGGACTAACTGAATTTTTAATTCAGAGACGGAAGGCTTCTGGGCACAGTCAAGTACTTGCGAAGTCAGAGTGTGATCGAGATGGGATTGACCACTCCAAGAGTTGGAGAAGAATGAGTCGCTGTATTTTAATTTAGCAAAACCTTGGCCAGGGTAATCCATCAGATGGATTTGATATTTTGAAATACAATGTGGACAACCTGATCAGAGTTGACAGTTGAACTCTGGGGTGTCTATGATCATTTTGGTCAAGAGGATAATTATATGAAAACTATATCCGCATGGGTTCTAAGGATGTTGTTCTACACATTCGACTTATCCGATCGTCGGGTACCATTGCTAGATGGTCACTTCGATTAGTATAGGAATTTGTTCCTATGCTACCGGCTTAGGTTCGGACCTATGAGGTCCCACACATTAGAGTTCATGATCCGATCGGATGGTTGATCAATGATTAAGAATCGTTCTAGGGTTAAATGATCAATACGATTGACATTTAACCCAGTGCAAGTGTTGCAAGAGGATCTATTAGCAATTCGATTGCTGATTGGCTTAATTTGATTAAGCCAATGGACTGAGATTAAGTCTAATTAAATATAATTTAATTAGATTTGGTTTGGGCTTGATTGGATCAAGTCCAATTGGTTTATTGGATAAGCCAAGTGCAAGGAAAAACTAGTCCTAGTTCAACTAGGACTTGGGTCAATCTAATTTCTAATTTGATTAGAGAATTAAATCAGATTTAAATCTAATTTAATCTAATTAAATTAGATTCTTAATTGGGTTAAGACCTATTTTAATTAGGTTGATCTAATTTTGATTTGATTTGGTTTGGGAAACCAAATTAAAATAAGTCATAAGACAGAATCCTAGTAGGACTAGGATTCCACCTTGCGCCACATAAGCCTTCTCCACGCCCTCTCTCTTATTCAACGTCAATCTCTACTTATTTTGTGTGACAAAAGCCCTCTCCTAGATCTCTCCCACATTCACAAAAGGTCTCCTCTCTTCTTTCTTACATGGAAGGTGGTTTGGATCAAATCTAAAAGGAATAAGTTTGGATTTCGAATTCTATGAGATAGAGTTTTAGAAATCCAAAACTCTTTCAATTTTGCACCGAATTTATCCAAATTTTTTTTGAAATTTTTGTGACTTTTAGGGTATACATTGTGCACCCTTTTCTGTTGATCCATGCATGAAAATATGGAGGAGGTGCTCAAGAGTTGGGCGTCCCTTAACTTGCCATGTTTGGATAAGCCTCTAGGTGTTTGACCTAGACAAGGACTCTATCATATCTCTCTATATAAGACGAGTTTCTTTGTGAAATTTTAGGAGAAGATAGAGATTTGAGAGACCGTTGTGCCATCCAAAAATCAGAGAGAAATACCTTTGGGTCGTGGAGATATAAAAGATGCAAGTTTGGGTGTCTAGAGAGAAAAATGTGAAGAAGAAGAGGGTCTTCTTCTAGGGTTTTTGTTTTCATATCTTTCCTCCCTCCATCTTGAGTTTTTTGAGAGTGTCTCAGATCTGAAACTCCTCCTTCTACTTTCTATCTTTGGAAGAGTCCAAATCAAGAAGGAGGCACCTGATCAACCATCAAAGAAGGATCAGCGCAGTACTAGCATACTGTGCTGATCTCTTGAAGCAGGACTTCTGATCGAGATTCGTGGGCTCGTGTGGATGACTCCTAGAGGCCGGACGCATGTGTGGCTTGCAACATCATCCTTAAGCCTAGATCAGTGAGGTTAGAGCATCTAAATCGCAAGGTAATAGATCTGATCTATTGTTTAATACATACATTAGATGTGGTATAAAAACATGTTGATTTGATCAACATGTAGTTCATGCTATATTTATATATTTTAATTTTTGATTTAATGCTATGTAATAATCATATAATAGGATCTTAGATCTAGGGATTCTCTGGTTTTAAAAAATAAATTTTGATTTATTTTAGTCTTCCGCTGTATGATCTTGAAAAAGTTTCAAGATCTAACCCTGAAACCCTAGATCTGGTTCCTACAATTGGTATCAGAGCCAGGTTCTTTATTACATGATTATTTATACATGCTTAGATTATTTTTTAGATTAGATCTAATTTATAATCTGATTATTAAATCTGAAATTAAAATTTTAGATCAATCACAAACTACAAGGTTGTCCTGCTGTAAGGTTTACCCCTTACAGTGCAAAGGTTGTCCTAGTTTGTGTAGATCTATCTTTAATCATAAATTTATCAGATATGATCTAGATTAAATTTATGATTTATTAGATTTAAAAGATATTTAAATCTGAAATAAAATCTCTTTGTTAATAATTTTTGTGCAAAGAAATTGTTTAAAGTTGAAATTGTTTCAATTACATGAACCTGTTTAGATTAGATCTAAAGTAGTTTCATGTT
Organism: Elaeis guineensis; assembly: GCF_000442705.2. Classification (NCBI taxonomy): domain Eukaryota; kingdom Viridiplantae; phylum Streptophyta; class Magnoliopsida; order Arecales; family Arecaceae; genus Elaeis; species Elaeis guineensis. Next base: position 51,989,346 of record NC_026003.2, read on the forward strand.
TATTTCACTTGCATCTTGATTCTGAATCAAACATGCAATATAGTTGGTAGAATCATATTGTAAAATTATTTTACAAATATGAAAATTATTTTTTGAAAAGTCGAACCCAACCCTTAGCCCAAAACTTAATTAAGAATTAAGAAGTTGTTTGATTAGGTTCTCGGATTGTGAATTGAAGAACCTAAGACACAAATCATAACACATTGGGTTAATGGGTTAGTAGGAATTAGGTCCATTAATCGGGTTAGACCTATCGTTAGATTAAAGATGGACTTAATTAGAGAATTGACTAAATCTAATCAATTATTGTCTTAGATTAGGTCAAGGATTCTCTAGATCAATTACAATAGTTGTAGTTGGTCAAGTCCATGTCTTTAACGAGAACCAAATGGACTTGATTCTTGGCTAAGCGGTCTAGCACGAACTGTTAGGTTGATCTAATCGAAACTAATTAAACCAGTTGGTGTCTAAGGTAAACCAGATCGGTGGTTTTTAATTGGGAGCCCACTTACCTGGCCATTCATGATGGTGTCTAAGGCAAGCTTTGGCAGACCCTCCCACTGATCGAACTTACCTGGCCTCTTGGTGAAATTATATTTTGATCGGATCACTTGACTATTCGAGCTGACCCATGTCAGCTAGGTAAATCAGTGTGACTGATTTAGGTGCTCCTAGACCAGCCCTTTTAATGGTCCCCCTTAAGCTGACTTGGTGAAGTCAGTGGGAGGATCATGATAAGCTGGTTCATCTGACCTCATCCTCTATATTATTTAAATCCTCTAAAATTATTAGGTCCTTAAAATGATAAAGTTATGGAGATAACTGAGTCATAGCCTCCCATTAAGGTGTTTGATAATGAGTCCATTAACTCAATAATCATTGCAGACCCAAAGGCCTGGTGCTTGTTGACTAATAGAATTATCACTCATCATATGATGACTTGGAAGTGTCTCTCTAATGGTGGTTAGGTGAGCCAACCAAAGTTGGGCTTAATCATTTATTGGTTAGATACACCAAGTATGATCATGTTAATGGTTGGACCTAACCGGATCCTTACAGTGGAGGCCAAAGCCTACTGATTAGGTTTCTGGGGCAAAATTAAAATTACTAGAAATTATTTAGAGAAACAATTGGTTATGAACCTACCCTTAGATGTACATGGGTTGGCCAACCAAAGTTGGGCTTGTGTGCAGTCTAAGTGGATTCTAGTACCCACTAAGGGAATTAGAGGCTACCAATTTGAATAAAATAGTGGGAGAAACCTTTTGATTAAAGTCCAAATCTTTAGGTTTAATGAATCAATTACTAATTAGGTTATGGTTCTCCTTTGTACAAATATGGCCACTTTCCTATCGCTTCAATCATTGTTGGACAATGATAAGTTGGTGGGACCCAACTTCGGTAGCTGGTATCGAAAGTTGAAGATAGTCCTGGAGTATGAACGGATCCTATATGTGATAATGGATCCTGCACCTAAGGAGCCAGCTGTCAATGCACGTGGAACAGTCAGAGACACTTTCCAGAAGTGGCTCAGTGACCGGACCACAGTGCGCTATATCATGCTGGCTGCCATGAGCGACGAGTTCAGTCACATATTCGAGACGGCTCAGCCAAAGGACATGCTTCAAGTGTTGGAGGATGCCTTTGGCACACCCGATGACGTGGAGAGGCACAAGACTAGTTGTGCCATCTTCAACGCCAAAATGCAGGATGGTGCCTCTGTCACTGATCATGTATTGTACATGATCGAGCTGATGGAACGATTGAGCAAGCTCGACTTTCCCTTGCATGAGCAGCTTGGGAAAGATGCAATACTGAACTCGCTGCCCAAGTCTTATCTCCCATTCCTCACTCATTATAGAATGACAAAGCCTGAAGAGAACTACCACGGGTTACTGGGGTTGCTTCAGAACTTTGAGAAGAATCACCAACTTCACAAGGAGTCGGTGAACTTAGTGGGAGGTTCGTCTTCTGGTTCTCAACCCTTTGAGAAAGGAAAGAAGAACAAGAAGAAGAAAGTGAAGAAGGTATAAGTTCAGGCTGGGACATCAGTGTAGAGTCAGACCAAAAAGATCAAGCCCGATAAGAGTCTATTCAACTGGCAAACACCCTAGATTAGATAGTGTGTCAGATATCTACTTATGGCACTGTAGGCTAGGTCATATAAAAAGAACAGAATAAACAGGTTGACTCAAGAGGGAATCCTCGAAGTCAGTGATTGTGAATCACTTCCAACCTGTGAGTCCTGTCTTCTTGATAAAATGACCAAGTCACCTTTTACTGGAAAAGGTGAGAGAGAGCTACTGAGCTCTTGTACATACTGATGTATGCGGGCCCATGAGCACCAGTGCTAGAGGTGGATATTTCTACTTCATAACTTTCACGGATGACCTATCCCGATATGGATATGTCTATCTGATGAAACATAAGTCGGATTCATTTGAAATGTTCAAACGATTCTGAAGTGAAGTAGAAAAATAAACTGGAAAGAGTATTAAAACTCTTCGATCTGATCGAGGAGGAGAATACCTTTCTAGTAAATTTCTCACATATCTAGGAGAGAATGGGATTCTCTCCCAATGGACTCCTCCAGGAACACCACAGCATAATGGTGTGTCTGAAAGGAGGAATCGGACTCTGTTAGACATGGTCTGATCCATGATGGGTTTTGCTAGCTTGCCGATATCCTTCTGGGGATATGCACTCAAATCGGCCTGTTATCTGTTAAATAGGGGTCCAAGTAAGTCTGTAATTAAGACTCCATATGAGATATGGATGGGACGTAAGCACTTTCACATCTTAGGGTCTGGGGGTGCCCGGCCTATGTCAAACGATTAGTCACGGACAAACTTGGACCTAGGTCTGACAAATGCTCATTCATAGGGTACCCCAAAGAGACAAAAGGATATTTTTTCTACCATGCTGATGAACAAAAGGTGTTCGTCAGCCTTAAGGCAATCTTTTTAGAAAAGGAGTTCCTTGATGAAGGAACCGTTGCCTCTGAGGTTGAACTTGATGAAGTTCAACTGGTAGAAGGACCGACACCAATAGCTGAACTTGAGTCTGATATGATTAGATCATATTCGGAGCCCAATGTACCTGCATCATTAAGGCGATCCGGTAGAGTACCCGTCAGTCGGACAGATACTACGGTTTCTTGGTCGAGACGGTGATCCCATCGAACTTGATGAGAATAATGAGGATTCGATCACCTATATGGATGCAATGCAGAGACCTGATTCCGAGAAATGGCTTGAAGCCATGAAATCCGAAATGGAGTCCATGAAGGTCAACGATGTATGGACATTGGTTGACCCACCTGAAGGGGTTAAACCCATTGGGTGTAAATGAGTCTTCAAAAAGAAGAGGGGTACAGACGGAAAGGTGGAGACCTATAAAGTCCGTCTGGTTGTCAAGGGGTATCGTCAACGTTATGGTATTGACTATGACGAGATATTTTCTCCTGTGGCAATGCTCAAATCCATTCGGATAATGCTTGCAATAGCTGCCCATCTGGATTATGAGATCTGGCAGATGGATGTAAAGACAGCTTTCCTGAATGGAGAGCTGACCGAAGAGGTGTATATGATACAACCTGAGGGGTTTACATCCACAAATGAGTCCAAGGTGTGCAAGCTTCAGAGATCCATTTATAGATTGAAGCAAGCTTCTCGGAGTTGGAACATGCGTTTTGATAAGGTGATCAAAACGTATGGCTTCATTAAGAATGGAGAAGAGCCCTGCATCTATAAATAGGCAAATGGTCCAGTTGTGGTATTCCTTATCTTGTACGTGGATGACATTCTCTTAATCGAAAATGACATCCCCGCACTACAGGGAATAAAAGTTTGGTTGTCATCACAGTTCTCCATGAAGGACTTGGGTGAAGCATCCTACATCCTAGGGATGAAGATCTATAGGATAGATCTAAAAGGATGCTTGGGTTATCCCAGTCCATGTACATAGACACTGTGCTGAAGAGGTTCAGCATGGAGAATTCCAAGAAGGGCTATCTACCGATAGGCCAAGAAATTTCTCTCTCTAAGAAGGATTGTCTGACAACTCCTGAAGAGAGAGAGCGTATGAGTAGAGTCCCATATGCTTCAGCCATAGGATCTATCATGTACGCCATGATATGTACAAGACCAGATGTGGCATACTCACTAGGAGTAGTGAGTAGATACCAATCTGATCCTGGAGAAAATCACTGGAAAGTGGTTAAGGCCATCCTTAAGTATTTGAGAAATACTAAGGACCAATGGTTGGTTTATGGTGAGTCAGATCTGAAACTTGTGGGGTTCACAGACTCCAGCTTCCAATCTGACCATGATGACAGCAGGAGTGTGTCGGGTTATATCTTTACTCTGAATGGTGGAGCCATCTGCTGGAAGAGTTCCAAGCAGCATACTGTGGCAGACTCTGTTTGTGAAGCAGAGTACATCGCAGCATCGGATGTCGCGATCGAAGCTGTGTGGCTGAGGAAATCTATCACTGAGCTCGGAGTAGCACCCTCCCTCGATGGTCCAGTCTTGCTCTACTGCGACAGCACTGGTGCCATTGCTCAGGTGAAGGAACCCAAAGCACATCAGCAGAAGAAGTATATTTTGCACCACTTCCATTTGGTCCGAGAGATCATGGATCGAGGTGATGTCGACCTTCAGAAGATCGACGGAAAGGAGAACCTAGCCGACCCCTTCACTAAAGCCCTGGCAATAAAAGAGTTCGACAACCACAAGTCGAAGATGGGTATTAGATACTGTGCCGAGTGGCTTTAGGACAAGTGGGAGTTGTTGGAAAATGTGTCCCAAAAAGCCAATCGTCAAGCTGGTGACGGTTGAGCAACCAAGTATTGTAATTGATTTGTTAATAAATAAAATATATTTGGCATTTTCATCATAAGCTTTCATCTTCTAATGAACTCCGTTGTTATGATAAAGTCTTAGGACTATTTAGATTCGATAAAGAGAGGATTTATCGATTAGTCCTTAAAATAGTTCACGACCAAATGATAGCTGTTAATAAGGACAACAGCTTCTATCGAGCATAGGTCGCTGTAGGCCATATGGGTTGGTTGTCCTCTTAACCAAGGAGTGTGGAGACACTGGTATGGCATACAGGTGAGATGTAAGGGTACATCATCATTGAACGTGACCAATTCCAGAGTATTCTGCTGTCGAGAATGTCTCTGATGGGATATAGGTATAAGTGTCCCTTAGACTTGAGATCGCCTCAGTGACTTGCAAGCAACTCACTGTGCTTTGGTACTGGACTAACTGAATTTCTAATTCAGGGATGGAAGGCTTCTGGGCACAGTCAAGTACTTGCGAAGTCAGAGTGTGATCGAGATGGGATTGACCACTCCAAGAGTTGGAGAAGAATGAGTCGTGTATTTCAATTTAGCAAAACCTTGGCCAGGGTAATCCATCAGATGGATTTGATATTTTGAAATACAATGTGAACAACCTGATCAGAGTTGACAGTTGAACTTTGGGGTGTCCTATGATCATTTTGGTCAAGGGGATGAATTATATGAAAACTATATCCGCATGGGTTCTAAGGATGTTGTTCTACACATTCGACCTATCCGGTCGTCGGGTACCATTGCTAGATGGTCACTTCGATTGGTATAGAAATTTATTCCTATGCTACCGACTTAGATTCAGACCTATGAGGTCACACACATTAGAGTTCATGATCCGATCAGATGGTTGATCAACGATTAAGAATCGTTCTAGGGTTAAATGATCAATACGATTGACATTTAACCCAGTGCAAGTGTTGCAGGAGGATCTATTAGCAATTTGATTGCTGATTGGCTTAATTTGATTAAGCCAATGGGCTGAGATTAAGTCTAATTAAATATGATTTAATTAGATTTAGTTTGGGCTTGATTGGATCAAGTCCAATTGGTTTATTGGATAAGCCAAGTGCAAGGAAAAACTAGTCCTAGTTCAACTAGGACTTGGGTCAATCTAATTTCTAATTTGATTAAGAATTAAATCAGATTTAAATCTAATTTAATCTGATTAAATTAGATTCTTAATTGGGTTAAGACCTATTTTAATTGGGTTGATCTAATTTTGATTTGATTTGGTTTGGGAAACCAAATTAAAACAAGTCATAAGACAGAATCCTAGTAGGACTAGGATTCCACCTTGCGCCACATAAGCCTTCTCCACGCCCTCTCTCTTATTCAACGCCAATCTCCACTTATTTTGTGCGACAAAAGCCCTCTCGCAGATCTCTCCCACGTTCACAAAAGGTCTCCTCTCTTCTTTCTTACATGGAAGGTGGTTTGGATCAAATCTAAAAGGAATAAGTTTGGATTTCGAATTCTATGAGATAGAGTTTTAGAAATCCAAAACTCTTTCAATTTTGCATCGAATTTATTCAAATTTTTTTTGGAATTTTTGTGACTTTTAGAGTATACATTGTGCACCCTTTTCTATTGATCCATGTACGAAAATATGGAGGAGGTGCTCAAGAGTTGGGCGTCTCTTAACTTGCCATGTTTGGATAAGCCTTGACTAGGTGTTTGACCTAGACAAGGACTCTATCATATCTCTCTATATAAGATGAGTTTCTTTGTGAAATTTTAGAAAAAGATAGAGATTTGAGAGACCTTTGTGCCATCCAAAAATCAGAGTGAAATACTTTTGGTTCATGGAGATATAAAAGACGCAAGTTTGGGTGTCTAGAGAGAAAAATTGAAGAAGAAGAGGGTCTTCTTCTAGGGTTTTTGTTTTCATATCTTTCCTCCCTCCATCTTGAGTTTCCTGATAGTGTCTCAGATCTGAAACTCCTCCTTCTACTTTCTATCTTTGGAAGAGTCCAAATCAAGAAGAAGGAGGCACCTGATCAACCATCAAAGAAAGATCAGCGCAGTACTAGCATACTGTGCTGATTTCCTGAAGCAGGACTTCTGATCGAGATTCGTGGGCTTGTGTGGACGACTCCTAAAGGCCGGACGTATGTGCGGCTTGCAACATCATCCTTAAGCCCAGATCAGTGAAGTTAGAGCATCTAAATCGCAAGGTAATAGATCTGATCTATTGTTTAATACATACATTAGATGTGGTATAAAAACATGTTGATTTGATCAACATGTAGTTCATGCTATATTTATATATTTTAATTTTTGGTTTAATGCTATGTAATAATCATGTAATAGGATCTTAGATCTAGGAATTCTCTAGTTTTAAAAAATAAATTTTGATTTATTTTAGTCTTCCGCTGTATGATCTTGAAAAAGTTTCAAGATCTAACCCTGAAACCGTAAATCTGGTTCCTACAGGCTCCTCCGAGTTCCTTAAGATAATAAGTTTCCGGCCGGACTGCTTCTTTGACTTCATACGGTCCTTCCCAGTTTGGGGCGAGTTTTCCCCGGTCCTGAGGTTGCGAGGCAGCAGCTCGTCGAAGCACTAGATCTCCAGCTTTAAAGGCTTTGTTCTTGACCCGGGCGTCGTAATATCGAGCAACTTTTTGTCTGTAGGCTGCCATTCGAACCTGAGCGATCTCCCGTCTTTCTTCCAGCAAGTCGAGGTTGGCTCTAAGACAGTGTGAATTTTGATGTTCGTCGAATGCCACGACTCGTGCCGACGGGAGTTTAAGCTCGATCGGGATGACGGCTTCCGTACCGAAGGTTAAAGCAAAGGGGGTCTCCCTCGTAGGTAACCTCTGGGTAGTTCGATACGCCCATAGCACATAATAAAGTTCATCTGCCCAAGTTTCCTTCGCTTTTTCGAGTCTTGTCTTAATCCCCTGCAAAAGGGTTCTGTTTGTCACCTCAGCTTCGCCGTTCGCTTGGGGATGGGCTACTGATGTGAAGTTGTGGGAGATGTTTAGATCTTCACAGAATTCGGTGAATTTTGCTCCCGTGAATTGCCGTCCATTATCAGTGATTAGGGTTCTAGGTAGGCTGAACCTGCACACGATTGACTTCCAGACGAAATCTTGCACTTTCGCTTCTGTGATTTTCGCTAATGGTTCGGCTTCAACCCATTTGGTGAAGTAGTCGATCGCTACAAGGAGGAATTTTCTTTGTCCAGACGCCATGGGAAAGGGGCCAAGGATATCCATCCCCCATTGTGCAAAAGGCCATGGGGCACTCAAGGGTGTGAGCTCGGTGGCGGACTGTCTCTGGACGTTGGCATATCTCTGGCATCGATCACACTTTTTGACATATTCAATCGAATCATGATGCATCGTTGGCCAGTAATATCCTTGGCGGAGCAGCTTGTGGGATAAAGATCTAGCTCCCAAATGATTTCCGCAAACTCCTTCGTATACTTCCCACAAGGCGTAGTCAGCTTCCGAGGGCCGGAGACATTTCAAGAGGGGCAAGGAGTATGATCTTTTGTACAATTTGCCCTCATAAAGGATGTACCGGGAGGCTTGATTTCGGAGCTTTCGAGCCTCCTTCGCGTCCTGAGGGAGAACTCCATCTCTAAGATAGGATATCAGCGGGTCGACCCAGCTGGGCTCGTGGTTGATCTCCATTACGGGCCGCGATTCTTCTGTACTCGGCGTTTTAGAACTTCAAAGAGGACGCCTTTGGGCAATTCGGCCGGAGCCGATGTCGCCAGCTTGGAGAGAAGATCGGCTCTGGTATTCTCCAGCCTTGAAATCTGTCTAATGTTGAAGCTGCTGAAGGCGGGGGTGAGCTCTTTTACCTTCTCAAGGTATCTGGTCATACTGTCCTCCCGCACTTCGTAACTCCCGCTGACTTGTCCCACCACTAGTTGGGAGTCACTGTGTATCCGGAGTTGACCTATTCCCAGCTCTTTGGTGATCCTTAGTCCTGCGATCAGAGCTTCATATTCTGCTCCATTGTTTGTTGCGGGGAACTCGAAATGCAGGGCGTACTCCGCGATGACCCCCTCTGGGCTGACCAAGATCAGGCCTGCGCCTGTGCCTGACATGTTGGAAGATCCGTCCACATAGAGGATCCAAAAGCGATCGGAGGGACTAGTCTCTTCGTTGGGGGGGTTCGGTTGGGACTTCAGGTCGTCACCTTGGCTTTGTTCAAGTTCAGCCTCCTCTGGGATGGTACACTCTACTATGAAATCTGCCAGTATTTGGGCCTTCACTGCTGGCCTGGGTCGATAATTGATGTCGAATTTCGTGAGTTCGATCGTCCATTTCGCCATCCTCCCGGAGGTATCTGCCAGTGCAGGACCGCCTTGATTGGTTGGTCGGTGAGTAGTGTCACGGTGTGCCCTTGAAAGTAGGGTCGGAGCCTCCGAGCTGCAATCAACAAGGCGTAAGTCAGTTTCTCTAATTTGGTGTACCTGGTCTCGGCGTCCCTCAGCGCGCGACTAACGTAGTAGACCGGTCGCTGGACTTTCACTTCTTCTTTGACAAGGATGGCCGCGAGGGCCATGGGAGAGACCGCTAGGTACAAAAATAGTTGCTCCCAAGGTTCAGGCTTTGCCAACAGCGGGGGTGAGCCAAGGTAGCTTCTTAACTCTTCGAACGTCTGTTGGCACTCAGAGGTCCAACAGAAGTTTTTTGGCTGCTTGAGGGTTTGAAAGAAGGGCAAGCACCGTTCGGCCGACCTCGCGACGAAGCGATTAAGAGCCGCAATCCTCCCTGTGAGGTGCTGAACCTCTTTGATCGACTTTGGGGCGGTCATCTCCTGGATGGCGCGAATTTTCTCTGGATTGGCCTCAATCCCGTGCCCTGATACCATGAAGCCCAGGAACTTTCCTGAGGTTACTCCGAAAGCGCATTTAGTTGGGTTCAGCTTCATTCTATACTTTCGGAGAGCATCGAAGGTCTCCTCGAGGTCGGCGACATGATTTCTGGAAGACTTGCTTTTTACGAGCATATCGTCCACGTAGACCTCCATGTTTCGGCCGATCTGCTCTTTGAAGATTTTGTTCACCAACCGTTGGTAGGTTGCGCCCGCATTCTTGAGGCCGAAAGGCATGACCCTGTAACAGTAAAGGCCGCGATTAGTGATGAAAGCTGTCTTTTCTTCATCTTCCGACGTCATTCTAATTTGATTATAGCCGGAGAATGCATCCATAAAGGTGAGGAGCTCATGGCCTGAGGTCGCATCCACCAGTTGGTCGATTCTGAGAAGGGGGTAGCTGTCCTTTGGACAAGCCTTATTCAGCTTTTTGAAGTCTATGCACATCCTCCACTTGCAGTTTGCTTTTTTGACCAGAACAACATTAGAAATCCAATCAGGATAATTGACTTCCTTAATGAATCCGGCTTTGAGGAGCTTATCCACTTCCTCGGCTATCGCCTTCTGCCTCTCCGGGGCATGACTCCGGATTTTTTCTTTCGTCGGACGATGCTTTGGATCGACGGCCAGATGATGCTCCATAACTTCCGTGTCAATCCCCAGCATGTCTGCTGGAACCCAAGTGAAAACGTCCGCATTCCTTCGTAGAAAATCAATAAGATGCGTCCGTACCTCCTCCCCCAGGTTGGAGCCAATTAGCGCCACATGCTCCGCATTCCCATCATTCAAAGGGATTGGTACCAGATCTTCGATTGGGCCGCCCCTTTCTTCAGTGAGGTCATCGCGAGCATCTAGTCCATCGACGGGATAGGGGTCAGCCTGATCGCTTATTTGCAAGGCGATGTTGTAGCAGTGTCTGGCCAGGGCTTGGTCTCTCCGGGCCTCTCCGATCCCCTGGTTGGTGGGGAACTTCAGCTTCAAATGGTAGGTCAAAACGACAGCTCGGAGAGCATTGAGGTCGGGTCGGCCGAGGATGGCATTATAGGCGGATGGCGCCTTCACCACCAAAAAATTCACCAGAGCCCTGGACTGCTTTGGATATTTACCCACGACCACAGTCAAAGCTATCATCCCTTCCATCGGAACGGCATCGCCGGTAAACCCTACCAAGGGGGAGCTAATCGGCCTCAGATGTCCGTTAAGAGCGGACATTCTTGAAAAGGCATCGTAGAACAAGATGTCGGCCGAACTTCCGTTGTCAACAAGAATGCGACGAACGTCGTAATTTGCTATATTCAAGGAAACTACGACTGCGTCGTTATGAGGGAATTGGACTCCCTGGGTGTCTTCTTCGGTAAAGGTTATGAGTTCTTCAACCTTTTGCCGCTTGGGGAATACAGCCGGTATGTTGGTTGCCTCCCGTCGGGATCCCCCGAGATGGTGTTGACGGAATCCGATAGAGGCTGATCGTCCGGCCACTCCTTGTCGGCGATCATAGCCAGAGGTAGTTGTGCGAATGCCTCGCGAGAAGGCATCAGATGAGGAAAGGAGGAGTGGGTGCCGGATAAGATGACCGGAGGTGGATCTGTTGAGCGCTCCTTTAAGAACAAGGGTATTGCGAAGACACACGCCCTTCCTCTAGCACCAATCATGTTGGTGCAAAAATCCGCTTGCATCGGAGAAGCTGGAGTCGGGGAAGTCGCGGTCGCCGTCGGGACCTGCAAAGGAAGTCTAAACCGGCGGTGGGGTTGCTCCGGCAAGATCCTCCGACGCTCAAGTCAGTTCTCTGCCTCAACAAGAATGGAGTGCTCGAATGGAGAATTTAACAGAGTTTTTAGATAAAGGATGAGAGCTTATAGAATAACGTATCTGGAGCCTCCTTTTATAGGCGGAGGGGGCAGTAGCCTGATTGCGACATCTGTAACCATCTGGCAGCGGGCTGCCCAGGGTCAGGCGGAGTTTGTTGCAGAGAGTAGCGGGGTGGACCCGTGGCAATCATCGGGGTGTGTCACGTGGGGCCTGCTGCGGGAAGTGGAGCAGAATCATGGCCGTTAATACAGCCTGTCAGGGAGTAATGGGGTCGCGTGGGGTCCGCCGCAGGGAGCAGAACAGAATCATGGCCGTTAATACAGCCTGTCAGGGAGTAATGAGGTCGCGTAGGGTCCGCCGCAGGGAGTGGAGCAGTGTTGCCCGTTACCGTGGCCTGCCTGGGAGTGCAGATCCGTCGGCTGAAGTTCGACAGCGGTCGGAGCTGATGACGAAGCCCGGCTCTCGTAGGAGTCCGGGCGGAGTCTTCCTGCAATTAAAGTTAAAGGCGAAGTCCGGCTCCCGTAGGAGTCCGGATAAGGCTTACCGGCAGCTGATGTTGAGGACGGAGCCCGGCTCCCGTAGGAGTCCGAGCGGAGTCTACTTGCTGTTGAAATTTTCGACGGAGTCCGGCTCCCGTAGGAGTCCGGACGCAGTCTGTCTGCAGCTGTTGGAGTCGAGGACGAAGTCCGGCTCCCGTAGGAGTCCGGGCGGAGTCTTCCTGCAATTAAAGTTAAAGGCGAAATCCGGCTCCCGTAGGAGTCCGGAGAAGGCTTACCGGCAGCTGATGTTGAGGACGGAGCCTGGCTCCCGTAGGAGTCCGGGCGGAGTCTACTTGCTGTTGAAATTGTTGGCGGAGTCCGGCTCCCGTAGGGGTCCGACGCAGTCTGTCTGCAGCTGTTGAAGTCGAGGACGAAGCCCGGCTCCCGTAGGAGTCCGGGCGGAGTCTTCCTGTAATTAAAGTTAAAGGCGAAATCCGGCTCCCGTAGGAGTCCGGACAAGGCTTACCGGCAGCTGATGTTGAGGACGGAGCCCGGCTCCCGTAGGAGTCCGGGTGGAGTCTACTTGCTGTTGAAGTTGTCGGCGGAGTCCGGCTCTCGTAGGAGTCCGGATGCAGTCTGTCTGCAGCCGTTGGAGTCGAGGACGAAGCCCGGCTCCCATAGGAGTCCGGGCGGAGTCTTCCTGCAATTAAAGTTAAAGGCGAAGTCCGACTCCCGTAGGAGTCCGGACAAGGCTTACCGGCAGCTGATGTTGAGGACGGAGCCCGGCTCCCGTAGGAGTCCGGGCGGAGTCTACTTGCTATTGAAATTGTCGGCGGAATCCGGCTCCCGTAGGAGTCCGGACGCAGTCTGTCTGCAGCCGTTGGAATCGAGGACGAAGCCCGGCTCCCGTAGGAGTCCGGGCGGAGTCCGCAAGGGCTAATCCCGCTGAGAACTTCGGCCGTGGGTATTTTGTACCCAACAAGTGGTAATCTGGATAGCCATCCCTCCCCAAGACAATCCAAATTGACTCCCATGAGGTGTCTCTAGATTGCCAAGGCAATCTGAATTACCATCTAAAAAGCATACCAAACGCAAAAATCCAGATTACCACATTAAATTACCAGCAATTTAGATAAATTGCCAACTACCAAACACAACTTTATGTTTTTGGAAAAACTAAAGTAAAATAATTTTGTATGTCATGTTTATATGAAAAAAAGGTTATGGCAAATACTTTATTTTTTTTTTCTTATTGAATATTATTTTATGGTATGCATGAAGTGAATTTTAGTGCAGGGGTAAAATGGTAATTTTAATTTTTATTAAAATTACTATTTTACAGTGGAAATTATTAATTAATCTAATTAATTAACATGTATAAACTCTACACAAGGATCTAAATATAATATATATATATAGCATGCATTTAAATTTGAAATTCAAACTTTTACAGTAAATATTTTACTGTTATGTGTTCAGAACATATTATCTTTATGCGGATAGTCGATCATCGCAATCTGATCACCGTCGAAAGGATCTGATCATTGCAACGCAGTCATATAGTGTGTCTGACCTCTACGGATCATCCACACGAAGCTTCCGGTCTAATCGGCTCCTCATGAATGCTAGTTCGTTATAGAACCCTTTTGACGGTCGATGTTGATCGAACTCCTTCAATCTTGATCTGCCGACTCTTTAGATACTCCAGATCATTAGCAGAGGTGTTTGAGAGGTTGATCAAGCTTTTTCTGAAATTTGGTGAGCTCACGACACTCGTAGCTCACCTTCTCACTTCCCGAACCCTAGGCCAAAACCCAGGGTACTCACCGAAGAAACTTGCACCCACTCTGTTTCTTTCTTTTATCTCTTTTTCTTTTCTTTTCTCATGCAGGAAAGCTTTCTCATGCCACCCTTCTCTCTATGATCAGATTCGCACATGCCTTATCTTCTCTTCCTTTTAAAAATAGTGTAAAACACGTCTTTTCAGCATTTTCTCCGCGTGAGAGGATAAAGATAAATGGTTGCTCATTTAAATTCAAATCAAATTTGAATTCAAATGCCAACCAACTCATTCTTATCCACTCTACGTGTGAGAAGAGAGGGGCATGGGCATATTTGTGCGTGGAGACTTTACACGAGAAACCTTTTCTTGTGTGAAAAAAGGGGCGCACAAAATAAAGGGTGGGCGGAGAGATTTGTTATCCATTCAAATTCAAATATCTTTTGAATTTGAATGGCCAACCAATCTCATCCTTATCCATTCAAAATAGCACACAAATAAGGGGTGTGGGATGGCTTTTGCATGGGAGAAAATTTATGAGAACTCGTTTCTCATGAATTCAAATGGGCGCATGTGAAGTGAGGTGGCGCAGGGAGATTAGTCAAGGTGGTTTGAAATCCAATTGAACCAACCTTATTTAAAATAGGTTAGACACAATTAGACTAAATTAAACCCAACATAATTAGGCCTAATTAGGCTCAATAAAATTCTAATCAAATCAAGAATTGACTAAGCCCAACCCCTGATCAAATCAGTAATCAAAACACCTTAGTGATTAGGTCAACACTTAACCTAATCGGGTCAAACCCAACTGAATCCAATTCAATTGGACTTGATCCAAAAATAATTACTCAATCAAATTGAATTAATTAGTGATCAAATCACTAATTAAATCTCTCATAAATATTGAGTCCAATTCGATGGGCAATCGGGCATCAAAATCCATCGATATAAAACCCTGATCAAAAAGTTCCAAACCAGTGGGACTCTTGACCCCGGTACCCAAAATGTATGGAACTCATGATTAGAGAATCTTGATTCTCGATCACAGAGTTTTAGACATGTAGAACTCAAAGTCCACAAGCATTAGGACTCTTCATCAGCCATCAGATCAGATAGAAACCTCTAATGTGTGTGACCCCGCAGGTTCGAACCTAAGTCGGTAGCACCGGAATCAATTCCTGTACTAATCGAAGTGACCATCTAGTAATGGTACCCGACGTCCGGATAGATTGAATAGTCGCAATTGCAACATTCAAAACCTACATGAATATGGTTACTGTATAATTCATCCTTTTGACCCCTGTGTTTAGGACGACTCAGGGTTAAACTGTCAACCCTGATTAGATCATCCGAATCGTGCTCAACTCAAACATCCTGTGACTCCTCACTAGGATTATCCTGGTCAAGGTTTTGCTAAATTGGAACACGACTGTACACAGCTCCTGAACTGGAGTGGTCAATCCCATCTTGACACACGCACCGACAAGTCAAGTACTTGACTACACCAAGCAGCCTTCCGTCACTGAATTAGAAATTCAGGTAGTCCAGTGCCTAAGTGCAGTGAGTTGCTTGCAAGTCACCATGGCGGTCTCAGGTCAGAGGAACAGTTATACCCATATCCCATCGGAGTAAATCTTGACAGCAGAAAAAGCTCCAGAGTCGGTCACGTTCAGTGCAGATGTACCCTTACATCTCACCTGTATGCCATACCAGTGTCTCCACACTCTTTGGTTTAGAGGACAACCAACCCATATGACACACAACGACCTATGCTTGATAAACGTTGTTGTCCTTGGTAACAATGTATCATTTGGTCGCGAACTGGTTTAAGGACTAAACGACAAATCCTCATTTGTCGAGTCTAAATAGTCCTAAGAACTTCACCATAACACAGGAGTTCATTAGAAGATGAAACAATTTATGATAAAAAATATTAAAATAATTTTTATTTATTTATAATTCATATACTAATACAAGAAAGAGCACAACCATCAACAGGCTGACGATTGGCTTTGGGACACTATTCCCAACAATCTACCACTTGGCCTAAAGCTAATCGGTGCAGTATCTAATACCCATCTTCGACTTGAAGTCATCGAACTCCTTCACCGCAATGGCTTTAGTGAATGGGTCGGCCAAGTTCTCCTTTCCATCGATCTTCTGAAAGTCGACGTCACCTCGATCCACGATTTTCTGGATGAGATGGTAGTGGCGCAGAATATGCTTTGTCTGCTGGTGTGCCTTCGGTTCTTTTGTCTGACAATGGCTCCAGAGCTGTCACAGTATAGCAGAACGGGACCAACAAGGGAGGGTGCTACTCCGAGCTCGGTGATGAATTTTTTCAGCCACACCGCTTCTTTGGCAGCATTTGACGCAATGACATACTCTGCCTCACAAACTGAATCAGCCACAGTGTGCTGCTTGGAACTCTTCCAGCAGACAGCCCCACCATTAAGGGTAAAAATAAATCCCGACACACTCTTGCTGTCATCGTGATCAGACTGGAAACTAGAGTCTGTAAACCCTATAAGTCTCAAATCCGATTCACCATAAACAAGCCACTGGTCTTTAGTATTTCTTAAATACTTCAGGATGATTTTAACAACCTTCCAGTGATTCTCTCTTGGATCGGATTGGTATCTACTCACTACCCCTAGTGAGTATGCCACATCTGGTCATGTACATGTTATGGCGTATATGATAGATCCCACTGCCGAAGCATATAGAATTCTACCCATATGCTCTCTCTCTTGAGGTGTTGTTAGATAATTCCTCTTCGAGAGAGAAATTTCATGGCCTATCGGTAGATAGCCTTTCTTGAAATTTTCCATATTGAACCTCTTCAACATAGTATCAATGTACGTGGACTGGGATAAGCCAAGCAATCTTTTAGATCTATCCCTATAGATCCTCATCCCTAGGATGTAGGAAGCTTCTTCCAGATCCTTCATGGAGAATTGTGACGACAGCCAGATCTTTATTCCTTGTAATGCAAGGATATCATTCCCGATTAAGAGAATGTCATCCACATACAATACAAGAAATACTACTACTGGATCATTAGCCCAATTATAAATACAGGGTTCTTCTTCGTTCTTAACGAAGCTATACTTTTGATCGTCCTATCAAAATGTATGTTCCAACTCTAGGATACTTGCTTAAGTCCATAAATGGACCTATGTAGCCTGCACACCTTAGACTCATCTATGGATGTGAACCCTTTAGGTTGTATCATATACACCTCTTCGTCCAGCTTTCCATTTAGGAAAGCTGTCTTCACATCCATCTACCAGATTTCATAGTCCAGATGGACAGCTATCGCAAGCATAATCCGAATGGATTTGAGTATTGCCACAGGAGAAAACGTCTCGTCATAGTCTATACCATAACGTTGATGATATCCCTTGGCAACCAGATGGGCTTTATAGGTCTCCACCTTTCCGTCTGCGCCTCTCTTCCTCTTGAAAACCCACTTACACCCTATGGGTTTTACTCCTTCGGATGGATCAACCAATGTCCACACATCGTTGACCTTCATGGACTCCATTTCAGATTTCATGGCCTCTAGCCATTTCTCAGAGTCAGGTCTCTGCATTGCATCCATGTAGGTGATCGGATCCTCATCATTTTCATCAAGTTTGACAGGATCGCCATCCCGGATCAAGAAACCATAGTATCTGTCCGGTTGACGTGGTACTCTACCAGACCGCCTTAAGGGTGCATGAAAATGGGCTTCGGATCTGATCTAACCAAATCCGGTTCAGGTTCAGCAACTTGTGTCAGTTTTTTCACCTATCGAACTTCCTCAAGTTCGATCTTAGAGGCAATAGTCCCTTCACTAAGGAACTTCTTTTCCAAAAAGATTGCCTTAAGGCTGACAAACACCTTTTGCTCATCAGCTAGGTAGAAATAATACCCTTTGGTCTCTTTTGGATACCCTATGAAACAATACTTGTCAGACCTAGGTCCAAGTTTGTCCGTAATTAAATGTTTAACATAAGTCGGACACCTCCAAACCCTAAGGTGCGAGAGTACTGGCTTACATCCTATCCATATCTCATATGGCATTTTGGTTACAGACTTACTCGGAATCCTATTTAGAAGGTAACAATCCCCAAAGAGAGATCGACAGACCAGCAAACCCCATCATGGATCGAACCATGTCCAACAAGGTCCGATTCCTCCTTTCAGACACACCATTATGCTGTGGTGTTCCAGGAGGTGTCCACTGAGAGAGAATCCCATTCTTCCCAAGATGTGTCAGAAACTCATTGGAAAGATATTCACCTCCTCGATCAGATCGAAGAGTTTTAATACACTTTTCAGTTTGTTGTTCTACCTCATTTCGGAATAGTTTGAACATTTTAAACGACTCCGATTTATGCTTCATTAAGTAGACATACCCATACCTCGATAGGTTGTCTGTGAAGGTTATGAAGTAGAAATATCCACCTCTTGCACTTAAGCTTATGGGTCCACATACATCAGAATATATCAGACCCAAGAGTTCACTGGCTCGCTCACCTTTTTCAGTAAAAGGTGACTTGGTCATCTTCCCAAGAAGACAGAACTCACAGGTTGGAAGTGATTCACAATCACCAACTTCAAAAATTCCTTCTTGAGCCAATCTGTTTATCCTATTCTTATTGATATGACCTAGCCTACAGTGCCAAAGATAGACTTCTGACATATTATCCATTCTAGGGCGTTTACCGGAGGTTTAAACCACATTAACAGGCTATGATAGTAAGTAAATTCCATTATTTAGTTGTCCAACAAATATTGTAACACCATTCAAAATGATATTGCAAACGTTTCTTTTTATTAAAAATTCATAACTGTACATGGCCAAAAAGCCTACAGAAATAATATTTAATAAAAAACTTGGACAATAGTGACATTCACTCAGAATTACATTACGAAAATTGATTACAAAGTTCATGATTCCTAAAGCTAGAACTGGAACTTTGCTTCCATCTCCAACATTCAGGAACCTCTCCCTTCATCAAATCTCCTACTAACCTGCAGACCCTGATCGAATTACAGATATGATAAGGGCTTCCGGTATCCAATACTCAGGTAGTAGTATCACAAATAGAAAAATTGCAAGGTGTTATCATATAATTATCTTGCTTCTTCTTCGGCCTGTTCGGATCCAGAGAGACAATGTATAGAGGACAGTTCCTCTTCCAGTGCCTCTGCTTCTTGCAAAAGAAGCATTCCGCCTGGCTCTGGTCAGACTTGCGCTTCTTGGTCTGACCCTGTGCAGATGTCCCAGCATGCAGCTGCACCTTCTTATTCTTCTTCTTCTTGTTCTTCTTCCCTTTCTTAAAGGGTCGACAACCAGAAGAAGATCCTCCCACAACATTCACCGACTCCTTAGGAGCTGGTGGTTTTCTCAAAATTCTGTAGCAATCCCAACAAGCCGTGGTAGTTCACTACAGGCTTTGTCATCCGAAAATGAGTAAGGAAGGAGAGGAAGGATTTGGGCAAAGAATTAAGGATCGCATCCTTAGCGAGCTGCTCGTGCAAGGAAAAGCCCAGTTTACTTAGGCGCTCAATCATTTCGATCATGTACAGTACATGATCGGTGACTGAGGCCCCATCCCTCATTCGAGCATTGAAAATGGCACAACTAGTTTTGTGCCTTTCAACGTCGTTAGGCATGCCAAAGGAGTCGTTCAATATTTGAAGCATCTCTTGCGGTTGGGTGTTCTCAAACCTGCGGCGGAACTCATCATTCATTGCCGCCAGCATTATACACCGAATGGTGGTGCGATCGTTGAGCCACTTCTGGTAAGTGTCTCAGACCGCCCCTCTAGCGTTCGGGGCTAGCTCCTCAGGTACCGGATCCGTTACTACATAAAGGATTCGCTCATGCTCAAGGATGATTTTCATTTTTCGATATCAGCTATCGAAATTAGGTCCCATGAGCTTGTCATTATCTAATAATGACCAGAGCGACAGGATAGTTGTTGCCCAGCTATGCAACCCAAGAGGGGGGGGGGTGAATTGGGTTTCTAAAAATTTTAAGCCCAACTGATTACTTATGAAGAACAAAACAAAGACTTTAATTCAATATTAATTACCTAAAGCAGGAATGCAAGAATATAATAAAGATATAAAGTGAAGCGATAAAGCACACCACAAACACAAGAATTTATAGTGGTTCGGTGCTAACCTTGCACCTACATCCACTCTCCAAGATCCTACTTGGGAATTCAATCCACTATCCTTTGTATTCAACCCGAATACAAAACGTCGGAAACTCCGACACTAGCTATCCCAAGCTAGATCACTTATTTTTCGGGTACAAGTAAATCCAAAACACTCCGATTTCAGGTTCGGATCAACCTTTCCTTGTTTTGGAAATCCTCCAAAAACAAGAACAAAAACTTACAAAGAGTAAGAATATTTAGAGCACGGATTAATACAATAACAGCTCCTTAAATGAGAAAATATAACAATAAAAACTTTACTCAAATGATGAACCCCTTTTTTTTTGGATTTTCTCAAAGTGGATGAACGCTTGAATGCTTGAGAAGAGGTTGATTGTTGATTGAAGATCTCTTGAAAGCTTTGAACGATCTCTAGATCAAGGTTGAAATAATAGGCGTGAAGGATTCTCTCCTTGAAAGCTCTTGCTTTTCTCTTTCACAATCTCTCTGGTATATTGTGGATCCTCTCTCTTTTTCTTTTTGGATTTTTCGTTGATCTCAGGCTTTTTCGTGCAGATTTCGGATCCTCTCTTCTGTTCTTCTCTCTTTTTGATTTCACGTTTGATCCGCTATTTAATCTGCAATTTCTTTCACCATTTTAAGCATTTTGTAGCATTAGAAGCAAGAAAAATAATTTAGGTAGATAAAGAGCCGTTAGAGCAATTTTAGGAAGCATAAATGGCAATTAAAATGAGCAAAAAAATAGCCATTCCTAACATTTTCCGTCGCAGGGGTCGACTCATGAGTCGACTCATGCATCAGGAGTCGACTCATGAGTCGACTTCTGTTGCACAGACCAGAAGGTCTGATTTCTGGATTTTTCGGCTCAAATCAGCAGAGGTCGACTCATGAGTCGACTCATGCCTTGTGGGTCGACTCATGAGTCGACTCACAGGTCGTGTCAAGTCAAAAATTCAGCGTGCCATGGAATTTTTTTTGCGTGCCAATCAGCTCACAGTGCCATGAGTTGACTCATGAGTCGACTCATGCACTTCAAACCTTCATAACTTCAAAAATATAAGTCCAAATACAATAAAATTTTCACCAATAGTTTACAAATCATTTGTTCTATCAAATGATACTATCAAATCAGGATTTTAGTAAATTATGATTTTGCCCTTGAAGAGCATAAGGACTTTTTCATTTTAAAATTATTTGTATCCCTTCAATCTGCTTTGTAATCATCAAAATCAATCTAGGAGCAACAATCTCCCCCTTTTTGATGATGACAAAATATTTGAACAAAAATATTTATGTTAATGCGTTAATTTCAAAAGAATCCATTTTAGGTGTATATGCTTGAAAAGAGTATGATTCTTTTGGCATGTAATATAAATGTAAAAATAGTTTGTCCATTTTCTTAAAGATTTGAAAAGGGTATTAGATCATTTTGAGTTTAAGATATATCAGAGCAAGAGAAGAGAAATAAATTTTGCAATGTATCAGAGCAAGAAAAATAATTTTTTTTTTACAATGTTATCAGAAAAGATTTTACAATGTATCAGGGCAAGAAAATTTTATAATATATCAGAGAAAATTTCACACTGTATTAGAGCAAATGTCAGAGAAAATTTCACACTGTATCAGAGCAAATGTCAGAAAAATTTCACACTGTATCAGAGCAAATGTTATAATATATCAGAGAAACTTTCACACTGTATCAGATTAAATTTTATCATGTATCAGAGCAAGTTAAAAGAAATTTTAGGGTGTATCAGAGTAAATCAAATTTTTTAAGATGTATCAAGGTAAATAAAATTTCAAAAGATGTATCAGAGCAAGTTTGAATTTTGAAATATATCAAAGCATATAAAAAAAATACTTATTTGCATTGTACTTATGATTTTGCTTTTGATGGATGGCTTTTTGTTTAATTTCTGTCTGATACCAAATTTCGATACCAAATTTCTCAAAGTTTTGTTTAATTTCTCCAATATTTGTTTCCCAATATTTTTTTTTTTTTTTTAATCTTCCAATTTTTGTTTAATTTCTCAAGTTTGGTTTAATCTTTCAATTCTTGTTTTTGTTTAATTTCTCCAGTTTGGTTTAATCTTCCAATCTTTGTTTTTGTTTAATTTCTCAAGTTTGGTTTAATCTTTCAATTCTTGTTTTTATTTAATTTCTCCTGTTTGGTTTAATCTTCCAATCTTTGTTTTTGTTTAATTTCTCCCTCTTTTTCTCATAATTTAGGGTTTTGCCCCCCTTTTTCTCATAATTTAGGGTTTTGCTTTTTGTTTAATTTCAATTTTTGTTTTTGTTTAATTTCTCCCCCTTTTTGACATCATCAAACATAGTTAACTCTTCCTTTTTCTGAAACATTCTTTAATTTCTTCCCCTTTAGAGTTTTTCACAGATGTTTGCTCCCTCTTAATATAGCAATTATCAACAGCAAACAACAACAAGGAGAAGACAATATTTCAACAAGAAGAAAATATATAACCAAAATATGATCGATATCATTACAAAGAGGTAGAAATATAGGTAAAAGATGATTCCATTAATATCATAATTGTTTCAATACATAGTTCTTAAAAATAAAATTCAACCAGCTAATTGTCAATACATGGCCCCAAGGTATAGATCCTAGAACAAGATACTAACTCCTAGGACCTAGTAATGATCAAGACAAATCATGGATCGGAGTCATCAGATATGGTATGAGAAGCTGATGGATCAGAAGTACGTCCTCTACCCCGTCTGCCTCTGGCACGAGCAGGAAACGAGATGAACTGGGAGGCTAAGAACGCTGAGATGCTAAGGACTGAACAGAAAGGGTGAGTCTGATAGAATCAAGTACGTTTAGTGCTCTGGAAACAGATTGAAGTAGAGCAGTGAACTGAGTGGTAGCATGCTCACTCGATCCTCGGATCTCTTTCCTCAGTAGCTCATATCCACCTTCTAGTGCTCCTCTGAGTCTGCTAGCCTCTGCAGTGAGGTCTGTGACCTCAATGGTTGACTCCTGTGGCTTGGGATGGGCCAATGCAAGGACTTGTCCTTGCAAGTCAAGAACTCTGTCAGTAAGTCTCCAGACTGTGTCCTCAAGCTGCTGTATCCTGACGGACTGGTCTGATATCATCTGAAACACAGTGGAGATGTGGGGAGTAATGGTCTGATCAGAAGAAGTGGCACCAGGTGCAAAAGAAGTACTACCCCACTGACTAGACAGCAAAGAAGCCATACGCTGTGATATATGCTCGATCTGATCGTCAGCCAGTCTGAACTCTGAATGAGGTGCTCTGCTCTCTGGCTGATACACTGGTGTGGGCATCCTAGTAAACTCAGAAGGGCCAGCCTCAGTATCAGGAATGAACTGGGTATCTGGTGATGCTGCCCTGAAGTCATGTACAGGAGAAGATGGACCTTCTTCTTCTACTCTGCCTTCAGTTCTGTCTTCAGCTCTTTCCTCAGCTCTCTCTTCAGCTCTTTCTTCAGAGCCCTTGATCTAACCACCAACAGTCTTTGTAATTCTCATTCGGTGCAGGCTGTGTTGGTTGAAAGTGTCCACATGTGAGAGCTTGGTAGGTGTCTCCCCCTCACTGCTAACTCCAAACCTCCTAAATACTCTAGTAAGGGCCATACCATAAGGCAAGTGTGCTTTGGATCTGTTCAAAGTTTCTCTCATGGCCTCTATCATAAGTGCAGGGAGGTTTAGGGGGGTCTGAGTGATGATATGAAACATGACACATACATCTCTGCCAGATAGTAAGTCATGTCTACCACTCCTAGGAAAGAAGAGTTTTGTTACAATCTGATGCAGGACCCTCATCTCAATGGACAATAGCTTTGCTTCCAATTTGTTTAAACTTCCTGAAAAAGCTTCTCCTAAGATAATTCTGATCCCTTCTTCTTTAATTGGGAGTTCCATATATGAGTATCCTTCACTAGGCAACTGAAGTATTTCTCCCAATATCCTAGAATCCAAGCATATGTCAGTCCCCTTGACTGTTGAAGTCACTGACCCGTTTCCATAATGTAGGTTCTGGTAGAACTCTCTAACTAGATCAACATAGGTGACTTCCTTAAGGGAGCAGTAGAGTTTCCATCCTTGATTTTTGATCTTACTTGCAAAAGTAAAGCCTTCTTTCTCAAAGAACCGAAAATCTATATTTTTCCCGGTTTCTACTTTTCTATCAGAAAGAGGATTCACACTGGGGCTTATGGAGGATTGAGAGGGACCTTAAGCAGGTACTGAAACTGGAGCGGGAACACTGGAAGACTGAACATGTCTTTTCTTTCGGACAATTTCTTAGGCTCACGGATTGATTTCCTTCTTTGGGGAAGTTTCATCTTTGGAGCCATATCCAATAAAGTAGCAGACAAGAAGACTTGAATTGAGAGGAGGAGGGATCACAAGAGAGTAAAGAGAAATTTTAGTGGAGAAAAGAAGTGGATTTTGGAAGTTCGGTGAAGTGCTAGGGCACGTTCCAACCGCGCCAAGCAATGCGAGAAAGCACGAGAAATCTCTTTTCCAAGGAGGCAATTTTTGGTGGAGAGTAGGAGGGAGAATTGCCTCGAGATAAATCCTTGGATTTGGAGCAAAAAAGAGTTGGAAAGAACGGCTTTCGATGAGAAGATGAGTCGTCTCACAAACAGGGTTCCCGTTTAAAAACAATGAGCCCGTGGAAAGTTTGTGGGATTTACAAGTTTGCCATTGAGTCGACTCATGGGGGTCATGAGTCGACTCATGAAGTTCAGAAATTCAGAAAAATGCAAATAAATTTCAAAAAAATTCAAAATTTTGGGAGAAGGAATTTTGCTCAATGATAAGTTTTTAGAGTGATAAATCTGAGCTTTTGAGACCAGGATAGATGTTGAAAATTGAGCTCTAATCAATTCTTTGGAAATTGAGAAATTTTAGGCAAATGGATCTAGAATTCCTAGATTTCTTCTAATTTCACAGAATCTATCCTCACTAAGGGCCTTTGTAAAGATATCAGCTAATTGATTTTCAGTGCTAACATATTCAAGAATTATATTTTTGTTTTGAACATGTTCTCTTATGAAATGATGTCTTATTTCAATATGTTTGGATCTTGAGTGTTGTATTAGATTTTTAGATAGATTTATGGCACTTGTATTATCATATTTTATTGGTGTTTCATTAAGTTTGATTCCAAAATCTTCGAGTTGTTGCTTAATCCACAAGATTTGAGCACAACAACTTCCGGCTGCAATGTATTCGGCCTCAGCGGTAGACAGTGCCACCGAATTTTGTTTCTTGCTAAACCATGAGATTAGGTTAACTCCAAGAAATTGGCAAGTTCCACTTGTGCTTTTTCTATCTAATTTACATCCAGCAAAATCAGCATCTGAATATCCTAACAAATTAATTTGTGAGTCCTTAGAGTACCATAACCCTATAGTTTGTGTACCATTTAAGTATCTAAGGATTCTTTTAACAGCATTCAAATGAGATTCCTTAGGATTAGATTGATATCTAGCACATAAGCAAACACTAAACATGATATCAGGCCTACTTGCAGTTAGATATAATAATGAGCCAATCATACCTCTATAGTATTTTAAGTCTACGCTTTTACCTTCATCATCCTTGTCAAGCTTACTTGAGGGACTCATTGGTGTGCCAATTGGTTTGCAGTTCTCCATTCCAAATCTTTTGAGTAGTTCCTTGGTGTACTTGCTTTGGGTGATGGAGATTTCCTCTTTTGATTATTTGATTTGGAGTCCGAGGAAGAAGGTGAGTTCTCCCATCATGCTCATCTCGAACTCTCCCTGCATAAGCTTAGCAAAGTCTTGACAAAGAGATTCATTAGTAGACCCAAAAATTATGTCATCAACATAAATTTGTATAATTAGCATATCATTTTGGTTTCTTTTAATAAATAGGGTTGTATCTACATTGCCTCTTGAGAAACCATTATTTAGTAGAAATTTGCTTAGCCTTTCATACCATACTCTAGGTGCTTGTTTTAGACCATATAAAGCTTTATTTAATCTAAAGACATGATTGGGAAAAGCATGATTTTCAAATCCAGGGGGTTGTTCTACATATACTTCTTCAGAAATATATTCATTTAAAAATGCACTTTTAACATCCATTTGAAATAACTTGAAATTCATAAAGCAAGCATATGCAAGTAGAAGTCTAATAGCTTCTAATCTAGCAACAGGTGCAAAGGTTTCTTCAAAATCAATTCCTTCTTCTTGATTATATCCCTTAGCAACCAGTCTTGCTTTATTTCTAATTACATTTCCATGCTCATCTAATTTGTTTCTAAAGATCCATTTTGTGCCAATTATTGAATAATCTTTAGATCTTTTCACTAAGGTCCAAACATTATTTCTTTCAAATTGATTAAGTTCTTCTTGCATAGCATTAATCCAGTTATGATCATTTTCAGCTTCTTCAAAAGTTTTAGGTTCAAGTTGAGATACAAATGCACAATGATTAAGTACATCTCTAAGTGAAGAACGGGTTTTTACCCCATGCATAGGATCACCAATAATTAACTCCTTAGGGTGGTTGTGAACATACCTCCATTCCTTGGGTAGGTCATTTGTACCTTGAGGTTGTTCTTGAGTTTCTTCACCTTTCTCATTTTGTTCATCTTCTTGATCTTCGTCTTCTGGAGTTACTGAATCTTTCAGAGTAATCTCCTTCATACCTTCTATTAGTGGATCTGCATCATCAACACCCTCATTCTTCCTTGAAGGAAGATCGTTAGATTCATCAAAGACAACATGTATGGACTCCTCAACTACTAAAGTTCTTTTGTTGAAAACTCTAAATGCTTTACTAGTGGAGTAGTAACCTAGAAAGATTGCTTCATCTGATTTTGTATCAAATTTACCAAGTTTTTCTTTTCCATTATTTAATACAAAACATCGGCAACCAAAAATATGAAAATAGGTAATATTTGGTTTTCTTCCTTTCCAAAGTTCATAGGGGGTTTTCTTTAAAAATTATCTTATTAAAGCACGATTTAAAATGTAACATACTGTGTTAATAGCTTCCGCCCAAAAATATCTTGGAAGGTTGCTTTCACAAAGCATGGTACGGGCCATTTCTTCTAAGGTTCTGTTTTTCCTTTCAACTACCCCATTTTGTTGGGGTGTCCTAGGAGCAGAGAAGTTATGGCCAATTCTATTTTCATCACAAAAATTTTCAAAATCTTGATTTTCAAATTCAGTTCCATGATCACTTCTAATATTTTGAATTGAAAACCCTTTTTCATTAGAGACTTTTCGATGAAATTTAGTGAAAATTTGAAAAGTTTCATTTTTGTGAGCTAAAAAGAAAATCCAAGTAAAATGAGAGTAATTATCTATTATTACAAATCCATATCGTTTTTCTCCTAGACTAGTGGTTCTTGTTGGTCCAAATAAATCCATATGTAAGAGCTCTAAAGGTCTAGAAGTTGAAACAGTGTTTTTGGATTTAAATGATACTCTAGTTTGTTTACATAATTGGCATGCATCACAAATTCTATCCTTTTCAAAATTCAATTTTGGCAAACCGAGAACTAAGTCCTTTTTGATTAATTTTGAAAGAGAATGCATGCTAATATGTGCAAGTCTACGATGCCACAGCCAACTAGTCTCATTTATTTTAGCATTTAAGGAAACTAGGCATTGCATGTCTAATTTAGTTAAATCATTCAAGTTTACCATATAAACATTGTCATGCCTATGTCCTATAAATTTAATGCCATCGTTAATAGGACTCGTCACAATGCAAACAGATGATTCAAAACTTACTTTATACCCTTTATCACAGAATTGACTAATGCTAAGTAAGTTTGCTTTAAACCTTTAACTAATAAAACATTCTCAATGTATTTGGAGGGAGTGATACCAATGTTACCTATCCCGATGATCTTTCCTTTGCCATTATCTCCAAAGGTGACCATCCCTCCATCCTTAGCATCAAGCGTGATGAATTGTGATTCATCACCAGTCATGTGTCTCGAGCATCCACTGTCAAGATACCATTTCCTGTTTCCTTCTTGGGATGCTAGACACACCTGCAAGCAAAGATCAAGTTTCTGTCTTAGGTACCCAAGCTTTCTTGGGTCCTTTCAGGTTAGTCAGAATGGTTCCTTTTGGAACCCATATTTTCTTTGTGTTTGCATATTTGTTAATAAGACATGTATATGATTTATGTCCTATTCTTCCACATTTAAAACAAGTAATATTTGTAGACTTGTTACTTGAATAATTTACATAAATATCCTTCAGAAATTTTTGTTTCTTCAGGGGTTTATAACCAAGTCCAGCCTTATCATATATAGCTTTCTGATTTTCAAGGATCATATTTAGTTTGTTTGAACTTAAGGTGAACTTATCTACTATAGATTTCAGCTTGTTCATTTCATCCTTTAAGTTTTGATTTTCTTGAATCAAGGTAAATTTTTCAATTGAAAGATTTTCAGCTTGTTTTACTAAGGACTGATTTTCCAATTTCAGTTCTTTGTTTTTCTTCCCTAGTTTCTTTAATTCATCAATTGAATCATAGAATGCTTCATGCAATTCTTCAAAAGTAAATTCACTAGTGGATTCAGAAGTTACCTCATTTTCGTGTGCCATCAGGCACAGGTTGGCTTGTTCTGTTGAGGTTTCCTCGTCGGAGCTTGAGTCATCACTCGCACTCCAGGTCGCCATCATTGCCTTCTTTTTGAACTTCTTTGGACCTTTCTTCAATTGTGGACATTCGGATCTGAAATGTCCCGCTTCTTGCACTCGTAGCATATAGGGGGTTGATCTTTCTCCTTTTCTTTGCTTTGATCTCCTTTTGTGAATTTCTTTCTCATCCCCTGTTTCCTTTTTCTTAGAAACTTCTTAAATTTCCGGGTGATGAGAGCCATCTCTTCATCCTGATCTTCATCTTCAGAGTCATCCGTTTCATAATCAGGCGAAGTTGTGGATTTGAGGGCAATGGTTCTTTTCTTTTTGACTTCATCCTCTTGACGTTGCTTCATGCTAAGTTCATGAGTCATCAAGGATCCAAGAAGCTCTTCTAGAGGTAGAGTGTTCAAGTCCTTTGCTTCTTGGATGGCAGTCACCTTGGCTTCCCAAGTTCTTGGCAGTGACCTGAGAATCTTCCTTACAAGTTCACTGTTAGTATAAGATTTGCCAAGACTCTTTAAACCATTGATTATATCAGTAAAACGAGTAAACACAGCAGTTATGGACTCATCATGCTCTATTTTGAATAATTCATATTTATGTACAAGCATGTTTATTTTAGACTCTTTTACTTGATTTGTTCCCTCATGGGTTACTTCTAACCTATTCCATATTTCTTTAGCAGATGCACAAGTAGAAATGCGATTAAATTCACTTGCATCTAGTGCACAATAAAGAACATTCATGGCTTTGGCATTTAATTGTGCCAATTTCTTTCAACCTCATCCCATTCTTTCTCGGGTTTGGTTGATTCCTCACCATCTATAATCTTGATGGGTGTGTGAGGACCATTCACTATGATACTCCACATATCATAGTCGAGTGCTTGTATGAAAATCTTCATCCGAGCTTTCCAATAGGTGTAATTAGACCCATTGAAAAGTGGAAGTCGGTTTGTTGATTGCCCCTCGGCTAGAGAAGTACCAACATGGGTTGCCATAGATCTTTGGCTCTTTGATTATTAGATCAAAGAAGGGCTAGAGCACCGGCTCTGATACCACTTGTTGCCCAGCTATGCAACCCAAGAGGGGGGGTGAATTGGGTTTCTAAAAATTTTAAGCCCAACTGATTACTTATGAAGAACAAAACAAAGACTTTAATTCAATATTAATTACCTAAAGCAGGAATGCAAGAATATAATAAAGATATAAAGTGAAGCGATAAAGCACACCACAAACACAAGAATTTATAGTGGTTCGGTGCTAACCTTGTACCTACATCAACTCCCCAAGATCCTACTTGGGAATTTCAATCCACTATCCTTTGTATTCAACCCGAATACAAAACGTCAGAAACTCCGACACTAGCTATCCCAAGCTAGATCACTTGTTTCCCGGGTACAAGTAAATCCAAAACACTCCGATTTCAGGTTTGGATCAACCTTTCCTTGTTTTGGAAATCCTCCAAAAATAAGAACAAAAACTTACAAAGAGTAAGAATATTTAGAGCACGGATTAATACAATAACAGCTCCTTAAATGAGCAAATATAACAATAAAAACTTTACTCAAATGATGAACCCCTTTTTTTTTGGATTTTCTCAAAGTGGATGAACGCTTGAATACTTGAGAAGAGGTTGATTGTTGATTGAAGATCTCTTGAAAGCTTTGAACGATCTCTAGATCAAGGTTGAAACAATAGGCATGAAGGATTCTCTCCTTGAAAGCTCTTGCTTTTCTCTTTCACAATCTCTCTGGTATATTGTGGATCCTCTCTCTTTTTCTTTTTGGATTTTTCGTTGATCTCAGGCTTTTTCGTGCAGATTTTGGATCCTCTCTTCTGTTCTTCTCTCTTTTTGATTTCACGTTTGATCCGCTATTTAATCTGCAATTTTTTTCACCATTTTAAGCATTTTGTAGCATTAGAAGCAAGAGAAAACAATTTAGGTAGATAAAGAGCCGTTAGAGCAATTTTAGGAAGCATAAATGGCAATTAAAACGGGCAAAAAAATAGCCGTTGCTGACATTTTCCGTCGCAGGGGTCGACTCATGAGTCGACTCATGCATCAGGAGTCGACTCATGAGTCGACTTCTGTTGCACAGACCAGAAGGTCTGATTTCTGGATTTTTCGGATCAAATCAGCAGAGGTCGACTCATGAGTCGACTCATGCCTTGTGGGTCGACTCATGAGTCGACTCACAGGTCGTGCCAAGTCAAAAATCCAGCGTGCCATGGAATTTTTTTTGCGTGCCAATCAGCTCACAGTGCCATGAGTTGACTCATGAGTCGACTCATGCACTTCAAACCTTCATAACTTCAAAAATATAAGTCCAAATACAATGAAATTTTCATCAATAGTTTACAAATCATTTGTTCTATCAAATGATACTATCAAATCAGGATTTTAGTGAAATTATGATTTTGCCCTTGAAGAGCATAAGGATTTTTCATTTTAAAATTATTTGTATCCCTTCAATCTGCTTTGTAATCATCAAAATCAATCTAGGAGCAACAGTAGTAGCCATAGCTGCATAAAGAAAAACCAGATCTTTATTAGTATATAAATTATTAATACTAAAAACTTGGACTTTAGTCTAAAGTTTCTCCCAATATTTTTACGAACTGGTAGCCTCAACCTCCAATTTGAGAAATTACTTTAATTCCTTAGTGGGTACTAGAATCCACACAGACTACACACGAGCCCAACTTTGGTTGGTCAACCCATGTGCATCTATGGGTAGGTTCATAACCTGTTGTTTCTCTAAACAACTTCTAGTAATTAATTTTGCCTCAGAACCTAATCAGTAGGCTTTGACCTCCACTAAAAAGATCTGGTTAGGTCCAACCATTAATATGATTAGATTTGGTGAATCGGACCAATAAATGATCAGGTCCGACTTTGGCTGGCTAACCTGGCCACCATCAGAAAGACTCAACCAAATTATCATATTATGAATGATAATTCCATTAGTCAATAAGCACCAGGCCTTTGGGCCTCCAATGATTATTAAACTAATGGACTCGTTATCACTCACTTAATGGGAGGTTATGACTTAGTTATCACTATAACTTAATCATTTTAGGGACCTAATAATTTTTGAGAATTTTTATTAAAGAATAGAAGAGAAGAAATTAACCAGCCAATTTCAATCCTCCCACTGACTTCACCAAGTCAGATGAAAAAGGATTTAATTAAAGCCGGCATTAGGAGCACCTAAATCAGTCACACTGATTTACCTAATGACATGGGTGAGCCCTAATCACCAAGTGATCTAATCAAAACCTAACTCACCAGGTTGGCCAGGTAAGTGAGATCAGTGGTGGGGATATGCCATGAACTCGTCAGAGATCGAATCAATACGAGTAGCTCCCATTTAATTCATAAATCTAGACCAACTTGACAATACTTAATTCTTTTAATTAAGTATTTGGGCTGATGGGTCAGACTTTGGCTTTTCAAAAATAATTTTCAAATTTGAAAGGTTTTATTTTCTATTCACCAAATATGTTGACTCATTTCACAAACAGATCAGCACATTTCA
Organism: Elaeis guineensis; assembly: GCF_000442705.2. Classification (NCBI taxonomy): domain Eukaryota; kingdom Viridiplantae; phylum Streptophyta; class Magnoliopsida; order Arecales; family Arecaceae; genus Elaeis; species Elaeis guineensis. The sequence continues at coordinate 52,021,456 of NC_026003.2, forward strand.
TAAACAGCAATCCTATTGCTAATTACATAATAGAAAATAACTCAACCAAAATAAATCATGAATATTCCTTTAGATCTAATCTAATACATTCATGATAAATTTTACAATTGAACTTTTACAATTAAGTCCTTTCGCTGCTTCATCTGCATGGGATATAATTACAGTGGCACCCCTACCGCCATAGGAGAATCCCATCGAATTGAAGGAGAGAGCTTTTAAACCCTACTTTTCTCCTATGACCGGACGATCATGGCAACCAATCCAATTAGACTACTTGCTACTGGGATCAAGTATATCTAAATATATCAATTTTAAAATTTAAATTTCAAATTTTAAATTTCAAATTTCAAATAAATTTCAAATTTCAAATTTTAAATTTTTGAATTTCAAATTTTAAATTTTAAATTTTGAATTTCAAATTTAAAATTTCAAATAAATTTTAAATTTTAAATTTCAAATTTTAAATTTCAAATTTTTGAATTTTCAATTTTGAATTTCAAATTTCAAAATTTGAATTTCAAATTTTTGAATTTTGAATTTCGAACAACTTTCAAAATATAAATTTTAAATTTTGAATTTTAAATTTCAATTTTAAACTTTTAGATTATAACTTAATCTATGCATACAAATATATATCATATTTTAGAATCCACTCTGATACCAGTTGAAGTAAATTTTAGTGCATGGGTAAAACGATAATTTTAAAACTTTTTCAAAATTACTATTTTACAGTAAAAATTATTAATTAATCTAATTAATAAATATATATAAATCCTACGCAAGGATCTAAATATGATATATATATATAGCATATATTTAAATTTGAAATTCAAACTTCTACAGTAAATATTTTACTGTTATGTGTTCAGAACACATTACCTTTGTATGGATAGTCGATCGCCGCAATCTGATCACCATCGGAAGGGTCTGATCATCATAACACTGTCACACAGTATGTCTGACCTCTACAGATCATCCACATGAAGTTTTCGATCTGATCGACTCCTCACAAATGCTAGTTCGTCGCAGAACTCTTTTGACGATCGATGTTGATCGAACTTCTTCGATCTTGATCTGTCGACTCTATGGATGCTTCGGATCATCAACAGAGATGCTTGAGAGGTTGATCAAGCTCTTCCTGAAGTTTGGTGGGCTCACGATACTCGTAGCTTACCTTCTCACGTCCTGAACCCTAGGCCAAAATCCTAGGATACTCACCGAAGAAACTTGTGCCCACTCTGTTTCTTTCTTTTATCTCTTTTTCTTTTCTTTTCTCATGTAGGAAAGCTTTCTCGTGCCACCCTTCTCTTATGATCAGATTCTTACACACCTTATCTTCTCTTCCTTTTAAAAATAGTGTAAAACGTATCTTTTCAGCATTTTCTTCGCATGAGAGGATAAAGATAAGTGGTTGCTCATTTGAATTCAAATCAAATTTGAATTCAAATGCCAACCAACTCATTCTTATCTACTCTACGCATGAGAAGAGAGGGGCATGGGCATATTTGTGCATGGAGACTTTACACGAGAAACCTTTTCTCGTGTGGAAGAAGGGGCGCACAAAATAAAGGGTGGGCACAGAGATTTATTATCCATTCAAATTCAAATATCTTTTTGTTGCTCCTAGATTGATTTTGATGACTACAAAACAGTTGGAAGGGATACAAATAATTTTTATGTGAAAAAGACCTTATGCTCTACAGGGGCAAAATCATAATTTCATCAAAACTCTGATTTGATAGCATCATCGTGTAGAACAAATGATATGTAATCTATTGATGAAAGTTTCATGTTTTTGGACTTATATTTTTGGAGTTATGAAGGTTTGAAGTTCATGAGTCGACTCATGAGTCAACTCATGAAACTATGAGCTGATTGGCACGCAAAATTAGCCATGGCACGCTGGTTTTCTGGCTTGGCACGACCTGTGAGTCGACTCATGAGTCGACCCACAAGGCATGAGTCGACTCATGAGTCGACCTCTGCTGTTTTGGGCCAAGAAAATCCAGAAACCCAATCTCTGGACTTTGCAACAGAGGTCGACTCATGAGTCGACCCCTGAGGCATGAGTCGACTCATGAGTCGACTCATGTGTCGGGATTTGCCTGTAACGGCTAGTTTTTGGCCAGATTTGGTTGCTTTTTAATGCTGCTTTTTGTGCTCTAACGGCTCTTTTTCTGCCTAGTTTGTTTTCCCTTGTCTCTTAAGGCTATAAAGGTTTCAAAAGGTGGAAAACAAAAGTAAGAGAGATCCAAATATCCAAGAGGCATTCAAGTGATTTGAAAAGAGAAAATCAAGAGCATTCAAGAGGGCATTCAAGTGCATTCAAGAGAAGGTTTTTCAAGCCAACTACTCAACATCATTCAAGAGCTCATTTAAAGCCTTCAAGAAGCCATCAATCAAGCTCACCAACTCCTCAATCATTTACTTCATCTCTCATCCACTTTGAGGAAATCCTAGAAGGGCTTCTTCATTTGAGTAAAGCGTATTTATTGTTATATTCGCTCACTTAAGGAGCTATTCTTGTACTTAATTTGTGCTCTAAACTGAGTTTATCTTGTGAGCAATTGTTTTTGTTTTGGAGGATTTCCAAAACAAGGAAAGGTTGATCCGAACCTGAAATTGGAGTGTGTGGGTCGGTTTGTACCCGGGAAACAAGTGGACTAGCTTGGGATAGCTAGTGTCGGAGTTTCCGACGGTTGTATTCGGGTTGAATACAAAGTTTAGTGGATTGGAATTCCCAAGTAGGAGCTTGGGGAGTGGACGTAGGTGCAAGGTTGGCACCGAACCACTATAAATCATTGTGTTTGTGGCATGCCTTATTGTTTCTCTATAATTCTCCATTATATCCTTGCATTCTTGTTTTAAGTAATTAATCTCAAACCAAAGTATCTCTCTTCATTCATCAAGCTTTTGATATATATTTTTTACAAGTAATTAGTTAAGCCTAAAATTTTTAAAACCCAATTCACCCCCCCTCTTGGGTTGCATAGCTGGGCAACAAGTGGTATCAGAGCCCGGTGCTCTAGCCCTTCTTTGATCTAACAATCAAAGAGCCAAAGATCTATGGCAACCCACGTCGGCACTTCTCTAGCCGAGGGGCAATCTACCAACCGACCTCCACTTTTCAATGGGTCTAACTACACCTATTGGAAAGCTCGGATGAAGATTTTCATACAAGCACTAGACTATGATATGTGGAGTATCATAGTGAACGGTCCACACACACCCACCAAGATAATAGATGGTGAGGAGTCAACCAAACCCGAAAGAGAATGGGATGAGGTTGATAAGAAATTGGCACAGTTAAATGCTAAAGCTATGAATGTTCTTTACTGTTCACTTGATGCAAATGAATTTAATCGCATTTCTACCTGTGCATCTGCTAAAGAAATATGGGATAGGTTAGAAGTAACCCATGAGGGAACAAATCAAGTAAAGGAGTCTAAAATAAACATGCTTGTACATAAATATGAGTTATTTAAAATGGAGCATGATGAGTCCATAACTGCTATGTTTACTCGCTTTACTGATATAATTAATGGTTTGAAGAGTCTTGGCAAATCTTATACTAACAATAAACTTGTAAGGAAGATTCTCAGGTCATTGCCAAGAACCTGGGAAGCCAAGGTGACTGCTATCCAAGAAGCAAAGGACTTGAACACTCTACCTCTAGAAGAGCTTCTTGGATCCTTGATGACTCACGAGCTTAGCATGAAGCAACATCAAGAGGATGAAGTCAAAAAGAAGAGAACCATTGCCCTCAAATCCACAGCCTCTCCTGATGAAGAAACTGACGATACAGAAGATGAAGAACAGGATGAAGAAATGGCACTCATCACCCGAAGATTCAAGAAGTTCCTAAGAAAGAGGAAACAGGGGATGAGAAAGAGACCTTTCACAAAAGGGGAACAAAGCAAAGAGAAAGAAAAAGATCAACCCCTTATATGCTATGAGTGCAAGAAGCCGGGGTATTTCAAATCCGAATGTCCACAATTGAAGAAAGGTCCCAAAAAGTTCAAAAAGAAGGCAATGATGGCCACATGGAGTGCGAGCGACGACTCAAGCTCCGATGAGGAGACCTCAACAGAACAAGCCAACCTGTGCCTTATGGCACACGATAATGAGGTAATTTCTGAAACCCCTAGTGATTTTACTTTTGAAGAATTGCATGAAGCCTTCAATGATTTAATTGATGAATTGAAGAAACTAGGAATGAAAAACAAAGAACTAAAACTGAAAAATCAGTCTTTAGTAAAACAAGCAGAAAATCTTTCAGTTGAAAAATCTACTTTGCTTCAAGAGAACCAAAGCCTAAAGAATGATATAAATAAGCTGAAACCTATAGTAGATAAATTCACCTTAAGTTCAAACAAACTAAATATGATTCTTGAAAATCAAAAGGCCGTATATGATAAGGCCGGACTTGGCTATAACCCCTTAAAGAAACAAAAATTTCTGAAAAATATTTATGTAAATTATTCAAGTAACAAGCCTACCAATACTACTTGTTTTAAATGTGGTAGAATAGGACATAAATCTTACACTTGTGCAAACATAACTGTAAAGAAAATATGGGTTCCAAAAGGAACCGTCTTGACTAACCAAAAAGGACCCAAGAAAGCTTGGGTACCTAAAACAAAAACTTGATATTTGTTTGCAGGTGTGTCTAGCATCCCATGGAGAAAACAGGAAATGGTATCTGGACAGTGGATGCTCGAGACACATGACTGGTGATGAATCACAATTCATCACGCTTGATGCTAAGGATGGAGGGATGGTCACCTTTGGAGATAATGGCAAAGGAAAGATCATCGGGATAGGTAACATTGGTATCACTCCCTCCAAATATATTGAAAATATTTTGTTAGTTAAAGGTTTAAAGCATAACTTACTTAGCATTAGTCAATTTTGTGATAAAGGGTATAAAGTAGTTTTTGAATCATCTGTTTGTATTGTGACTAGTCCTGTTAATGATGGCATCAAATTTATAGGACATAGACATGGCAATGTTTATATGGTAGATCTAAATGATTTAGCCAAATTAGACATGCAATGCCTAGTATCCTTAAATGCTAAAGTTAATGAGACTAGTTGGCTTTGGCATCGTAGACTTGCTCACATTAGCATGCATTCTCTTTCAAAATTAATTAAGAAAGAATTAGTTCATGGCTTGCCTAAACTGAATTTTGAAAAAGATAGGATTTGTGATGCATGTCAATTAGGTAAGCAAACTAGAGTTTCATTTAAATCCAAAAACATTGTTTCAACTTCTAGACCATTAGAGCTTTTGCATATGGATTTATTTGGACCAACTAGAACACAAGTCTAGGAGGAAAACGATATGGTTTTGTAATAATAGATGATTATTCACGTTTTACTTGGGTTTTCTTTTTGGCACACAAAGATGAAACTTTTCATATTTTCACTAAATTTCATCGAAAAGTCACTAATGAAAAAGGATTTTCAATTCAAAATATTAGAAGTGACCATGGAACTGAATTTGAAAATCAAAACTTTGAAAAATTTTGTGATGAGAATGGAATCGGCCATAACTTCTCTGCTCCTAGAACACCCCAACAAAATGGGGTAGTTGAAAGGAAAAACAGAACCTTAGAAGAAATGGCCCGTACCATGCTTTGTGAAAGCAACCTTCCAAGATATTTTTGGGCGGAAGCTATTAACACAGCATGTTACATTCTAAATCGTACTTTAATTAGATAATTTTTTAAGAAAACCCCCTATGAACTTTGGAAAGGAAGAAAACCAAATATTGAATATCTTCATGTTTTTGGTTGCCGATGTTTTGTATTAAATAATGGTAAGGAAAGACTTGGTAAATTTGATGCAAAATCAGATGAAGCAATCTTTCTGGGTTACTCCTCTACTAGTAAAGCTTTTAGAGTTTTTAATAAAAGAACTTTAGTAGTTGAGGAATCCATTCATGTTGTCTTTGATGAATCTAACGATCTTCCTTCAAGGAAGAATGAGGGTGTTGATGATGCAGATCCATTAATAGAAGGTATGAAAAAGATCACTCTGAAAGATTCAACCACTCTAGAGGACAAGGAACAAGAAGACAAACAAGATGAGATAGGTGAGGAAATTCAAGAACAACCTCAAGGTACAAATGACCTACCCAAGGAATGGAGGTATGTTCACAACCACCCTAAGGAGTTAATTATTGGTGATCCTATGCATGGTGTAAAAACTCGCTCTTCACTTAGAGATGTGTTTAATCATTGTGCTTTTGTATCTCATTTTGAACCTAAAACTATTGAAGAAGCTGAAAAAGATCATAATTGGATTAATGCAATGCAAGAGGAACTTAATCAATTTGAAAGAAATAATGTTTGGACTTTGGTTTCAAGACCTAAAAACTGTTCAATAATTGGCACAAAATGGGTCTTTAGAAACAAATTAGATGAGCATGGTAATGTAATTAGAAATAAAGCAAGATTGGTTGCTAAAGGATATAATCAAGAAGAAGGGATTGATTTTGATGAAACCTTTGCACCAGTAGCTAGATTAGAAGCCATTAGACTTCTACTTGCATATGCTTGCTTTATGAAATTCAAATTGTTTCAAATGGATGTTAAAAGTGCATTTTTAAATGGATTTATTGCTGAAGAAGTTTATGTAGAACAACCCCCTGGATTTGAAAATCATGCCTTTCCTAATCATGTCTTTAAATTAAATAAGGCATTATATGGATTAAAACAAGCACCTAGAGCATGGTATGATAGACTAAGCAAATTTTTACTAAGTAATGATTTTTCAAGAGGTAATGTAGATACAACCCTCTTTATCAAAAAAAATCAAAATGATATGTTAGTTATACAAATTTATGTTGATGACATAATTTTTGGGTCTACTAATGAATCCCTTTGTCAAGACTTTGCTAAGCTTATGCAGGGAGAGTTCGAGATGAGCATGATGGGAGAACTCACCTTCTTCCTCGGACTCCAGATCAAACAATCAAAAGAGGGAATCTCCATCACCCAAAGCAAGTACACCAAGGAACTACTCAAAAGATTTGGAATGGAGAACTCCAAACCCATTGGCACACCAATGAGTCCCTCATGTAAGCTTGACAAGGATGATGAAGGTAAATGTGTAGACTTAAAATACTATAGAGGCATGATTGGATCATTATTATATTTAACTGCAAGTAGGCCTGATATCATGTTTAGTGTTTGTTTATGTGCTAGATATCAATCTAATCCTAAAGAATCTCATTTGAATGCTGTTAAAAGAATCCTTAGATACTTAAATGGTACTCAAACTTTAGGGTTATGGTACTCTAAGGACTCACAAATAGATTTATTAGGATATTCTGATGCTGACTTTGCTGGATGTAAACTAGATAGAAAAAGCACAAGTGGAACTTGTCAATTTCTTGGAGTTAACCTAATCTCATGGTTTAGCAAGAAACAAAATTCGGTAGCACTGTCTACGGCTGAGGCCGAATACATTGCAGCCGGAAGTTGTTGTGCTCAAATCTTGTGGATTAAGCAACAACTCGAAGACTTTGGAATTAAACTTAATGAAACACCAATAAGATGTGACAACACAAGTGCCATAAATCTATCTAAAAATCCTATTCAACACTCAAGATCCAAACATATTGAAATAAGACATCACTTCATAAGAGAACATGTTCAAAAAAAAATATAATTCTTGAATATGTTTGCACCGAAAATCAATTAGCTGATATCTTTACAAAGGCCCTTAGTGAGGATAGATTCTGTGAAATTAGGAGAAATCTAGGAATTCTTGATCCATTTGCCTGAATTATTTTTCAAATTCCAATGATTTATGGTCAAAATCTCCTAAGAGCTCAATTTCCAACACCTTTCTTGGTCCCAAAAGCTCAAGTTTTTATTCTAAAAACTCATCTTAGAGCTAAACTCCTTCTCCTCAAAATTCAAATTTTTCTGGAATTTATTCACATTTTTTCTGATTTTCTGAACTTCATGAGTCGACCCCCATGAGTCGACTCAATGGCAAACTTGTAATTCCCAGCAACTTCCAACGGGCTGAAGGGTTTATATGTTGAATTACTGTTCGTGAGCCGACCCTCACGCTCGTCTTCCTCCTTCGGAAATCCATTCTCCCTTCTCCCATTTGCTCCATTTCCTAGGCTTGAGCTAGTGGAACTCCTCCCGCCTCCTCTCCACCGCAAATTGCCACTCCGGGAAAGGTTCTTTTGTGACCTCTTCCCTTGTTCTTCACGGTTGGAGCGTGCCCTAGCACTCCACCGTCCCTCTCAAATCCACTCATTCTCTCCTCCAAAACCTCAAATCACTCTCTTATAATCCTTCCTCCACTCCTTCACTTGCTCCTCAAGTCTCCTCGTCTGCTATTGAAGAAGGTATGGCACCAAAAATGAAACTTCCCCAAAGGAGAAAGTCTGTCCGGGAACTTGAAGAAAGTATCAGAAGGAAAAGACAAGCGGCACATTCCACCTCTGCTCCCGTTCCAGATTCAGTTCAAGGTCCTTCACAGTCTTCTCAAACTCCCAGTAAGAACCCTCTCTCAGATAGAAAAGTAGAAACCGGGAAAAACATTGACTTCCGGTTCTTTGAAAGTGAGGGATTTTCTTTAGCAAGTAAGATCAAAACTCAGGGATGGAGCTTTTACTGTTCACTCAAAGAAGTCACCCTTGTTGACCTTGTTAGGGAGTTTTATCAGAATCTTATTTATGGAAATGGGTCTGTAACTTCAACTGTGAAAGGGATTGATATCTGTCTGGATCCTGTCATTTTAGGGGAGATTTTACACTTACCTAGTGAAGGTTATGCATACATGGAACTCCCCGTGAAAGAAGAAGGTATAAGTGTTATATTTGGAGGAACCTACCAAGGGAATTTGAATAAACTAGAGGCCAAGATTTTACCTATAGAAATGAGAATCTTACATCAAATGGTCACAAAACTTTTCTTCCCTAGGAGTGGTAGGCACGATCTTCTGTCAGGCAGGGACATATGCATTATGTTTCACATTATCACAGAAACCCCCCTAAACCTCCCAGCACTTATGATAGAGGCCATGAGAGAGACTCTGAACAGATCTAAGGCACATTTGCCTTATGGTATGGCCCTGACTAGAGTTTTCAAGAGGTTTGGAGTTAGTTGTGAGGGGGAGGCTCCCACCAAACTGTCTCATGTTGATACCTTCAACCTACACACCTTGCATCGAATGGGGTTCACAAAAAGTGGTGGTGGTTGGATAAGGGGAGCTGAGGAAAGAACAGAAGAAAGAACAGAAGAAAGAGCAGAAGAGAGAGCAGAAGAAAGAGCTGAGGATACAGCAGAAGTCAGAGCTGAAGAAGAAGAAGGTCCATCATCTCCTGTTCATGGCTTCAGGGCAGCTTCACCTGATATACAGTTCTTTCCGGATCCAGAGGCTGGCCCTTCTGAGTTTACCAGGATACCCACACCTGTGCATCAGCCAGAGAGCAGAGCACCTCCGCCAGAGTTCACACTGTCCGATTATCAGATTGAGCGGATTGCACAGTGTATGGTCTCTTTGATGTCGAGTCAGATGAGCGGTACTTCATTTGTACCAGGGGCTACTTCTACTGATCAGACTTTGACTCCCCACATCTCCACAGTATATCAGATGATGGCAGATCAGTCCATGAGGATTCAGCAGCTTGAGGACACTGTTCTGAGATTGACTGGCAGAGTTCTCGAGTTACAGGGGCAGGTCTTCGATTTGGCACACCCTCAGCCTCAGGAGTCTTCGATTGAGGTCACTGATCTCACTGCAGAGGCCGGCAGACTCAGAGGAGCTCTTGAGGGCGGTTATGAGTTACTGAGGAAGGAGATCAGAGGATCAAGTGAGCAAGCTACTACTCAGTTCACTGCACTTCTCCAGGCTGTCTCCAGGGCACTGACTGTACTTGACTCCATCAGACTTACCCTTTCAGTTCAGTCCCTAGCTTCTCAGCGTTCTCAGCCACCCAGTTCCTCCCGTTCGCCTGCTCGTGCCAGTTCTTCCTCTCGTGCCAGAGGCAGACGGGGTCGAGGACGCATCTCAGATCCAGATCCATCTGATCCTTATCACATTTCTGATGATTCTGATCATTGATCATTTCTAGATCCTAGGTCTTAGTATTTAGTCCTCTCTAGGATCTGTATTTTTGGGGCCATGTATTGACATGAGCTAGTTGACTTTGTATGTTACTTTTTATGTTACAATCTATGTACTGAAACAATTATGGCTTTACTTATGGAATGATGATTATCTTACTTTGGTCATATATTCTCTTTTGTGAAATATTGTCTTCTCTTTATGGTATTATCATTTTATGATTGCTGTTAATAGTTGCTTCATTAAGGGGGAGCAAACCCTACAAGAAGAGAAATTAAAGAATGCTTCAGAAAAAGGACTTAACCTTGTTTGATGATGTCAAAAAGGGGGAGAAATTAAACACAAAGAAATCCATCAAAAGCAAACACTACAAATTATGAGAAATTAATACATTGACAATTTTAAGTACAAATGCTAAATATACTGCAAATAAGTACCTTTTAAAATTACTCATACTCTGATTTGCTGTAAACCATTGAACATGCTTTGATAGGCTTTCAAATTCCAAACCCACTCTGATATATTGAATACATTACTCTAATACTTTGACATTTTTTTTTACTACTCCGATACATTACTCAATTTTACTCTGATACATTGAAAAACTGTTTTTATTACTCTGATACTTTGCAAAATTTTTCTCTGATACTTTGTAAAATGTTTTCCCTACACTGATACATTGCAGGATTTTCATTTCTCTTGCTCTGATACATCTTAAACTTAAATGATCTAATACTCTTTCCAAATCAACTATTCAATATGCTTTGGCACACATGACTAGTTTTGAGAATTGAGAAAATTTTTCAAAATACAGTTTGCTCTGATAATAAAATCAAATTTTCTGCTCTAACACCAAGACAATAATCCAATGAGCATATCTTCCAATCTTTAAGCAAATGGGCAAACTACTTATGCATATAACCATTTGTTTCACATACCAAAAGAATCATACTTTTTCAAGCATATGCACCTAAAATGCAATCTTTTGAAATTCATGATTCATATAAATGCTTTTGTTCAAATGTTTTGTCATCATCAAAAAGGGGGAGATTGTTGCTCCTAGATTGATTTTGATGACTACAAAACAGTTGGAAGGGATACAAATAATTTTTATGTGAAAAAGACCTTATGCTCTACAGGGGCAAAATCGTAATTTCATCAAAACTCTGATTTGATAGCATCATCGTGTAGAACAAATGATATGTAATCTATTGGTGAAAGTTTCATGGTTTTTGGACTTATATTTTTGGAGTTATGAAGGTTTTGAAGTTCATGAGTCGACTGATGAGTCAACTCATGAAACTATGAGCTGATTGGCACGCAAAGATTAGCCATGGCACGCTGGTTTTCTGGCTTGGCACGACCTGTGTGTCGACTCATGAGTCGACCCACAAGGCATGAGTCGACTCATGAGTCGACCTCTGCTGTTTTGGGCCAAGAAAATCCAGAAACCCAATCTCTGGACTTTGCAACAGAGGTCGACTCATGAGTCGACCCCTGAGGCATGAGTCGACTCATGAGTCGACTCATATGTCGGGATTTGCCTGTAACGGCTAGTTTTTGGCCAGATTTGGTTGCTTTTTAATGCTGCTTTTTGTGCTCTAACGGCTCTTTTTCTGCCTAGTTTGTTTTCCCTTGTCTCTTAAGGCTATAAAGGTTTCAAAAGGTGGAAAACAAAAGTAAGAGAGATCCAAATATCCAAGAGGCATTCAAGTGATTTGAAAAGAGAAAATCAAGAGCATTCAAGAGGGCATTCAAGTGCATTCAAGAGAAGGTTTTTCAAGCCAACTACTCAACATCATTCAAGAGCTCATTTAAAGCCTTCAAGAAGCCATCAATCAAGCTCACCAACTCCTCAATCATTTACTTCATCTCTCATCCACTTTGAGGAAATCCTAGAAGGGCTTCTTCATTTGAGTAAAGCGTATTTATTGTTATATTCGCTCACTTAAGGAGCTATTCTTGTACTTAATTTGTGCTCTAAACTGAGTTTATCTTGTGAGCAATTGTTTTTGTTTTGGAGGGTTTCCAAAACAAGGAAAGGTTGATCCGAACCTGAAATCGGAGTGTGTGGGTCGGCTTGTACCCGGGAAACAAGTGGACTAGCTTGGGATAGCTAGTGTCGGAGTTTCCGACGGTTGTATTCGGGTTGAATACAAAGTTTAGTGGATTGGAATTTCCAAGTAGGAGCTTGGGGAGTGGACGTAGGTGCAAGGTTGGCACCGAACCACTATAAATCATTGTGTTTGTGGCATGCCTTATGTTTCTCTCTAATTCTCCATTATATCCTTGCATTCTTGTTTTAAGTAATTAATCTCAAACCAAAGTATCTCTCTTCATTCATCAAGCTTTTGATATATATTTTTTACAAGTAATTAGTTAAGCCTAAAATTTTTAAAACCCAATTCACCCCCCCTCTTGGGTTGCATAGCTGGGCAACACTTCCAAATCTCAAAAATCTTCAGCTGTCTGATCCAGTGCTTCTTTTGCTGACTCTGCTTTCACCTTGGCCAAATCAGCATCGGCTCGAGCAGAGAACAATTCTTCTTCGACCAGTGCCAACCTTTTCAGGATGGCCTAACGTCCATGTTCGGCTTTGAGTTCTTCGATGCATCCATCTTGCTCTCGTCGAAGCTGGTGGATAGAATGCTTCTTGCTCTTGACCGGTGACTCAAGAGCCGAAATAGCCCCATGAGCTGACTTAAGGTCAACCTTCGAGGATGCCAAGTCATCAGTTAGCCAAAAATCTCCTCCTGAAGTTTGGCTTTCCGCTCTGTCGCTAAGTTGTTCAAGTGCAGCTGCTTTCTCGGCATCGACGATTGCCACCTTACTCTTCCACGCACTACGGATGTCGGCGAACTTCGTGTAGCTGGCCTCCAGGTCAGACATGTCATGGATCAACTACAGACAGAGGATAAGTCTGTTTAAAAAAAGAAAGAAAAAAAGAAAGTTTACCTAAGAGACTTATCTCGATGATTGTCGGATAAAAGAATGAAAACATCTCGACCATCGATCGTTTCCTCCGACGCTCCGATCAGCCGGAAGAAGAGTCACCTGGCACAGTTGCTTGGCCAGTACAGAATTAATTAGGGCCGATTCATCGACGGACACTTGGAGGTCGAAGTGCACCGCATGGCCCTCCGATGCTGCATCATCCGCCGACGCCACCAGAGCTTTCCTCTGGTCTGTTGTCGGTGGCCCCATGTTTGAAAGCGAGGGGAAGCTTGAACTTGACTGTGCCCTAACTGAAGGAGCAACTGGCGCAATCACAGATTGTTCGGGCTCTCTTACCTTGGTTTGAACCTCCTCAGGTGGTGGGACTACCGATGTTGTTTCGATAGTTTCCTTCGCCACCCTTTCCTCGGACGATGCAGCAGGGAGCACTATCGGAGTTGATAGTGCTAAGACTGGTTCGAAAATCAATGCCAATGGGCATCAGGTTCCATGGCCAACATTGAAACACCAACTGGAGCTGGTGCTTGATGCTCTTCGATGGTCACGAAGACCCAACCTCAGATGCTGCCCTCTTCTTGCAGTGTGCTGACGAATATCAGCATTCAGTACTCGCACCCTCTGCTGCATGGCTGCAATTACAATGGAGGTCAGTACAATTCAGCAAGTAAAAGAAAAGTCAGAAATAACCGATCAATTATACTATACCTAGACGAGAAACTGAATTAAGACTGGCGTCATAAAGGGCCTGTTCGGTTACAAGCTCTTTCTGTTTCGGAACTAACATGTCTTTCAGCCGATGAAAGTCCTCTGGTCATCGACCTCTACTCAGCTATTATTGTTGGGACCGGTTCATGGATCGCCCCAACGAGAAAGAAAACCCCAAAGAAGAGAAGAAGAAGCAAAGAAAAACTGATTCTTCCGTCCATGAATGGATGATGGAAGATCGGTAATAAAGGAAAGACCTTTTCGGGGGTTGAAGAACCACCACCCTTGGGCCTTCGGATGAGATTAGAGGATGAAGAAGCCCGAAAAAAGAAGGACGGGGCATGATCGACAACATCTGACACAATAAAGCAAAGTTAATTATTAGTCGGATCGAGTTCGGTACCAGCTGAGCCGGGCAAAGTCCGTAATAATCCAAATATTCTGGATAAATTTCAGAATCAAAAATCGAAGATCCATCCGAAGATCTTCGACGTAGAAGGCCACCTGGTCCGAAGGTGGATTATTCACCCGATCATCGGCCCCAGGAGCGAAAAGTTGAAACTGCTTTGGGATACAAAACTGCTCCTGGAGCCGTTCAACATTCAGTTTCGAAAGTGAAGAGGCCTCCACATCCGGACTCGACTGGAATTCATTAGTCGGATTCTCTGATCGATCTTTTCGAGAAAGAGAAGCCCTAGCCATGAGAATGACTCTGAAGAAGATAGAGACTTTAGAGGAAAGGACTCAAAGAAAGATGAAGTTGACCTGAAAGTTGGGAGCGATAACCTTGGACATTGGGGCAATAATTCGGCAAAGTTTCAGCATTAAAAAATAATGAAAAGTGAAAATTTGACTGAGAGCGACCCTTTATATAGGATCCCTCAATGGTCGAGATGAAAACGGTCAAATCGAAGATCTACCAGATGACGATATGTGACAACATCTGGATCGACTATTGATCAGATGGTTCAATGCACCTGCCCCAGATTGAGCCACGTCATCTCTATCCGCGTGAATAATTCCAACCCAATAACATTCGGACACGTGGAACAAATCTACTTGTCAGAATCATATCATTGGATGTCGAATCGATTTTTCGAAACGATGTCTGATATTGACAACTGATATCGAATCGTCCGATCAGTGTGACAGACAACTGTACCTATCAATATGATAAAATAGCCAATCACTCGTATCTCGAAGAAAATGACATCAAAATCGGAGCTCGATGTGACAGAACTCTCTTCGTCCAACGTGATAAACCACGTGACAGTTCATACATCGAATCATTTTGGATTTGAGAGTGGGAGACAACTGTTGGGGTAAACCGATCGACCCTGACTTTGATCTCCGTGACTCCAACTATGCATCGATCAAACAGACAGCTCTAATTCTTCATTGATCGATCGAACTAATTGCGCCAATCTACTGTCGACTGATCAATTAAGATTGATCGACCGACTGATATTCGACTACCGACTACCGATCAAGGATAGACGACTTGACCGTTGGCATAACAGATCTAATAGCCGATGGTCGCTCATAGATTCTACAGATATATGGTCAGCCAGTTAACTTAGATATATCATAACCGTCACGAACGATTACCGATCGCATATCACGGCACGATCAGTGAAAATTAATGATTCACTATGCGATTATGGCCCAATGATTTAGCATCATAAAATACGGGATCACGTCCGACGGTTACGAAAACTTCATCTATAAAAGGGAGTAAGAGAAACAGGGGTGGTAAGCCAACTCTGGGTCAAAACTCTGCTATTGCTTACATTCAACTTCTGTTCACCAACTTTCTTTTCTGACTTAGGCATCAGAAGATTTTCGTCGGACACAAATTTGATCTGCGTGGATGCTGTTTTGCAGGTGTTCGTCTCCGGCAATAAGCGATGGAGAGTTGACCGCAACAAGTTGGTTGCATATATAAGTTGTTGGAGAAGTAGTTCTACCAAAATGATTACTTATGTTGGAGGATGGGAAATGAATTAAATATGATAATAATTTAGTTTTTTGGATGGAATATAAATAATTTAGTTAAACACTGTTATATGAAGATCGGATATATCATAATGCCATGTAGCTATCAAGTGCTCACTCCTCTTAACACTGCATCACTGTCGTTCCTTTTCTTTCGTAGGTATTTCCCAATGTAATGAGCAAGTTTAGTCAAAGAAAAGAGTAAAAAGCATCATCATAAAAAGCCACTAGGTAGAAAAGTAAATTCATAACAATCTGTTGTGATTCAAATGTTTACTATTAACCAAGTTAATAAGTCGGAGACATGTTAATTTTTTGCCTTTTTTATGTATTTTTTTTTCTAGAATTACAAATGTTCCGGAGGCTGGCGCTCTTTTATACGCATAATTTAGTGGATACTCAATGAATGAGTCACTCGTTAGAAGTTCAACATTGACCTCCACATCTTTCTACTTTAGAGTACAAATTCTTCAAATTTAGACATTACAGATACCAAAATTTCCTTGATTCCAAAGACAAGACTTTACAGCAATGGATATTCTGCGAGGGCTTTGCTTTTTTTACCTCATTCCATGCGTGCGCTTTACCTCTTGGCTGCTTAATTTTGCTTTACACTGGCAGCCACTATGCATATCTCTCAGTAAGGTGTACTGCTTGTAAAAGGAAAGTCACACATCGAACTTAGTGAGAATCATTTTTTTTTTTATGAAGCGTTGGTCCTTCTCTTATGTTTGTCACAAAATGCAATATGACCAATGCGAATGTATCAAAAACTCCAAATAATTGGAACAAGTATCTGAATCTCCAGCCATATGTTTGAGTTCCGGTCATCATTAACTTTTTGTCTGAGCTTTTTCCTTCACTGAATGATGATCTTCTATTGCTATTCTTTTGAGGCAAAAAAAGAACACTGCTAACATGAAAGTCTTGTATGGACGACAAAGTAAAGACAAGTATCTTAGACTCCTAAACAAATGCAATTCTCAAAAATAAAAGCTTTCAGTTTTCCTTCTCCATTTTCATGAACAAAAATACATTTATTCTGTAGTTTAATCATACTTCATGCATAATATAATATACATATACAATTCGAATAGTGAAGGAAACACCTACCCAACTACTTGCCAGGTTGCTAGTCTGGCGCTCGTATCAGACTCCCAGTAGGAGCTTCTCCAAACAACCAAACCCTCTCTCCCCAATTGCCACCGTCCCCATCTCCTCCTCCTCGCCCCACTTCCCTCTCTTCTCCACATCCCTTCCACGATCTCTTCCAAGCTCGCCGGAAACCCTTCCCCGCCGACGGCCGGCGCTCCCAGGATCAGGTCCAGGACCTCCTGGAGTCCCACGATCCGGCGGCTGACAGACCTCCGCAGCTCCCTCACGGCCGGATAGAAGCCGGGCACTGAGTCAGCCGGAGGAGGAGCGCCATGAGGCCCTCGCTCACCCGGAGCCGCTCCCGCTCGTCCCGCCGGACGGCGTCCACCGTCTCCTGCCGCTGGATCAACCGCTCCATCCGCCCGGCCTCCGCGTCGACGGCCCGGATCTTACCGATCAGGGATCGGACCAAGTGGCCGCGGAAGGCCGACTGGATCTTGACGGCGGCGGCGTTGAGGGCGGCGGCGGGGAGGTGGACGGGGATGGGGGCCGGAGGTTGCTGGAGGAAGGGGTCTCGATGGGGATTAAGATGGTGTTTGTTGGGATGTTG